>NW_025848696.1:0-3037 GCF_002878395.1 Capsicum annuum
CTTCTTAGGAGAATTTAAACAAGGAAATATTGGAGATGAGGGTTAAGCTAACTGCTAAGGGTGCTGAGATAGTGTACTTGAAAATCTATAATCAAAATTTATCCTCAGAGGGACCTGGTTTCACTGAGGAACCTATAAAAGAAAATACAAAGCTACAGGGTAAGGTCACATAACTAACTAAAAATACCTAGGCTTTGAACAATTGAAAAACAACTTTATTTTTGTTTCTCTGAGTTGGGTACGACTAGGGGCTTGAGTTATACCCTTGGATACGGGTCGTACCCACCTCTCAGTCCCGTATAAAAATCTTTTCATGCTTCAGGATCTTATGTTTTAACCTTTTAGTGACCCTCCCTATGCAATGATAGTGGTAATGATGTAAATGTTCTTATTGATGGAAGATCATAGTATGCTTGCTTAGATAAGGCCATAAGAATGAAGTAAGAGTTGGGGCCAAGTCTTTGATACAACGTGATGGTTAGTGAAAAAGTTTGTGTGTGTATGTCTTAGGGTAGCGCGTGGGAGTTATAGTGGCAATAGTTTAGAAATTATGTGAATTATGTATTTATGGGTGGTTTCCTTGAAGTCATCATATGGTTATAAAATAGGCTTGAATGATGTTTTGGGATTGTAGTGGAAAGTCGCAATATGCAATAGCGACTACATATTAAGAGTTCATATTAGTCATTGAAGTGGTAAGGCATGTTATGCTTAGGATGTGATCTTTAAAAGAGGTATAGAAGGTGGCATCATATAGTTTAGAATAATAGCGTAGTGTAGCATGTTGTATTTTGTGACTTAGAGTTAGGCTTGATCGCGGTGTAAGGATTAAGCTATTTTAGACATTAGTAGAAAAAAAATATTGTCAATGCTCATATGAGAATTTTAAGCTGAATTGAATGAATATGATATTTATAGGGAATAATATAGTTAAGGGATATTCGAGAAGTGTGCTAAGCTTGAAAGTAAGAAGTTGTATTGCCAAAGGTGTGGTAATTCTATCCTAATTTAGGAGTTATATGTCTATATTCTAGACTACAGAGTGGTGTCATTGTGATGATTCCTTAGTGGGTGTCTTGTGTAATCCATACCCAAGATTCGTGGCTTCCTATTACTTCTAAAACTTCCTTAGAGAGAGTATTAAAGAGAATACTCTAGTTAAGTATGAAGGTATAGTATAATTCAGTCTGTATAGTCAGTAAGTCAGTTTAACAAGCAGATTCGCATGGCTTGTTTTCTCGTCTTTTCATTTATTCATGCTACCCACAATATCAGACATGCTACTATTCCAAGATAGAGTATACTAGTAATTATGAGTATAGATCAGTTCATATGTCATGCATTAGATTCAGATTCCAGGGGTTCAGTAATGATTCAATTCGTAGGTGCCCTGTGCATCGCCTCAGTTCCTCGAATATCTTAGTAAATTAAGCATTCATAAAGGGACATAGGATCCCAAGGGGGAGATACCTCATTCAGTTGCATGCATAGATTCTTATTACAAGTCTTGCACCAGTTATCATTGCATAATCAGTCATACATTTATACGTTAGTCCAGTCAGATATGCGTGCATTAGAAATGCATGTTCAATAGAAAAAGTTTAGCTTATCAGTGTATTCAGTTCTGCGTTTATGAGAACAACTCAGTAACAAATCCATGCATCAGATATGCATGATTCATTATGAGAATTCAGCCTATGAGTCAGTTCAGTTGTGTATTCCATGCATCAGATATGCACGTCCGGTATAAGAATTTAGAACATCAGTAGTTCCAGTCTTATAGTCATGTTTCAGATCAGTGTATTCTTTCTTAGAGAAACATATCATGTCCACGTTATTCCATACCTCTAAACTTCAATATATTCCTACCCATCATTCGAGGATGAATGATCCCAAGGGGGAGATAATGTAACACCCCATATTTTTGGGCTAGAGTTTAGACCTCATTCCTACGTATATAGACCCGAACTGAATTATTCTTGTAATGCCCTGCATTTTGAGCAGCAATATAGAGAATGATTTCAATGTGTTGATAATCCCGAAGCCATAAATCCTATTCCAATATGGCATGTTAATTATTTGCGTAGTATGTGAATCCATTCATGCTTGAATTTAGACCATAGAGGTCCTTTAACTCAAGGACGAGTTGAAACTATTTCGATCGATTGAGTTTTAGTGGACGTTGTAATTTGTGTCATCTTCCATCGACCATAACTCTCTATATATGTCGAATTAGAGTGCCTACTATGTTTCAAATGATAGGTCTTTGAGTTAGCTTTCCAACGATAGCAATTTTGCTAAAATCCAGCACCCGAGCAAGAAGTTATGGCCTTTCAAAGTAGTAGGCGGGGCCTATGTAAACATAGGCGATAGCATAGGTGGCGCCTATATAAACATAGGCGATAGCATAAGCAACGCCTATGTAAAGGTTTCAAGTGACTTAAACACTCCGTTTTTGGGGCAAAATGGTCCTTTTCTACCCTTACTTAGCCCTAAACACGAAATTTAGTTTCCAAAGACCCCAAAATTCACCTTCATTCATCAAAATTGTTCAAGAACTCTCTCTAGGGTTTCAAAATAAAAACCCAAGCAACTCAAGATTCAACCGTGGGTTTTAGAAACTAATTGCATATTTGGAATCCTCTCAATATAGGCTTCAAGAAGCACGTAGTATTCATAGTAATCGAGGTATGTGGGGTTATCCAAAAATCTCATGGGTCTTTAAATTCATGTTTTACAAATGGGGGGTTTTAAACTACGAATATAATTATGTTTTGAACGTTTCTATAATATTGAATTTGGTCTTTAGGCCTACTTCTGAGCGATTTGACATATTATATATGTATATGCGTGTGTTTCAAAAAGGTGATATTTTGAGCGCATGAATTATATGAAATCCCTCTCTTGATGTGAATTTGTTTTGAATGTGCATATGATGTAAATTGTTTGAAAACATCTTGAAAAGCATGACATTAAATGTTTTGAGAATTGATATGATTTTGACTTGAAAATGAGAGGGTTATTTGTGTTGAAACAT
>NW_025848696.1:3137-15016 GCF_002878395.1 Capsicum annuum
GTAAATTGTTTGAAAACATCTTGAAAAGCATGACATGAAATATTTTGCGAATTGATATGATTTTGACTTGAAAATGAGAGGGTTATTTGTGTTGAAACATGTTGAATACAATGGTTGAATGAGAAGAATAATGTGATATTGATGGCTTGCAAGTCGGGTATGACGATACCCTACAGAATATGATATGTGATTGAATCAGATGAAATTTGAATGCATTGATTTTACATGAGATAGATGGATGCTCGAAGAAGGCATTTGAGTGTAAGGGCTCATCGCTGGAAACCGTGTTTGCCGACATAGGAATTTGGTACCAGGCTAAGTGATCTTGAGTACTTGACTTTATGTCATTCCCAAATTGGGATTATAGGTAGGAGCCTGGGCTAAGTAATCTTGGGCACTATCATTTGGTCGAGACATCATGCTGTGTGATCTTGTGTGCCTTCCCCTCATGTATACTCTAATCTCGGTGGCAACTAGGGTTTGAAAGTTGGTGTAAATTATGTAGGGTATTCCACCTAGCTCAGCTACATTTCATTGTTTTTGGAAACAATTACATTATGCCCATGTGTTTTCAAATGATTTGATATGAAACTGCTTTATAATGGCTCTCACCTATATTGTGTAAAAATATTGTACTTCTGTTTTGATTTCTCTGTTTACCAGTACTTTTGTATTGACCCCCTTCCCTCCTAGGTTCGGAGGCACAGTCTAGGGATCCAGATAACCAGTAAATTTCTTCCGACAGATCACAGAATCAAGTGGTGAGCCTTCTATATTTCAGAAGGCCTGACGTCTGCTATTTCATTTATCATTTATTAGTTTTGGGTCTGCTGGGGGCCTTGTCCCAGTTTTCAGATAGACATTATTTCAGTAATGTAGTAGAGATTTCGCAGACAATTTTAGAGATATTGATTTAGATTGTGGGACACTATTCCCCATTTTCATTTTCATATGATTCTTGACCATGTTTCCATTATATTGTGTATCTTCCGTATTTCTTTTATCATATGAATTGTGTGCGTGATTACCAGACAGATAGGGGTGTTTCGGGCCTCATGGTTCGGAATACTCATCACAGCCAGGGCCCAGTTCGGGCCGTGACAATATATAAGCATTGTAACCTTTTAAGTCTTCATTTACAAGACTCAAACACTCTAAAAGCTTCTTGAAGCAAGATTGGAGGCTGGGGTTTGGAGGGTGCTCATCTAGTGGAAAGAAGGAGTCAAGATTCTTGGTGTATCATCTTGGTTGAGGAATATAACTCTTTCTCCTTTCTAAATAACTCTAAACCCATTTATTTCACACTTGTATTAGTAAGTGTACATGGGGGTTTTCAAATCAAATGAAAAAGGGTTTCATTGCTTAATAATAAATAATGATGATTCTTGGTTAGACTTATGTTTATACATGTTAATGATAATGAATTGTACTTATGGATGCTTCTTGTGTGTGGTTTAACATGAGGGTATTGAGTAACCCTGATCTTGATTATTTTTATCATGAAAATAGCCTTGTTAAAGGTATGCATATAAGGTGTTTGTGAAAATATCTAAGTGAGGTGTCTAGTTAAATGATGATGCTTTGAACAAGGGCAATGGCCCAATAAGTATGGATACTTGATAAATGGTAATGTGGAGGTAAGTTGAGCCATGTATTTTATAACTGATGACCTTGATGGTTTGATAAATAAGAAGGGGGTTAAAGTCCCTAAACATGAAAATGAACTTGAATTATGTATGGGACTAAATTGTGAAATAGAATTGTTAACTAAGTGTGAATAGCTTGTAAGGGTCTTGTGGACCATAGTTTGAATTGTATGATGACTTGAATTAAGGAATTGATTTATTGAAATGGTTGAGAAATGAAGGATCCCATGAGGACCATGTGGTCTTGTGTGATATTGACTTGGCTAAATAGGTTAAAGTCCTTATGTGTTGAATTGAATGTATGTTCAAAGGGTTAGAGTCCCAATGTCGACTAATAATGGTTGTGATGGCTTGAAGTTAAAGTCCCTTGCCTAAATAAAAGGCTTGAGGTAAAGTCTCTTACATAATGAGATCTCATGAGGTTGACGTGCCTCGCCAAATAAATTTGTGACAGCGCTCAAGCACACACACAAGTGTACGTGGTCTCTCAAGTAGTAAAATGGCCTTTAAGAAAGCTGAATATCGACCCCACAGGGACTTGTGTCAACAACTATCCAATTCTAGTTTAGCAATTGAGATAAAGTAACCAAAAAGAGTTTTGAATAATTGTAAATTAAAAATAAAATAAACAGTGTGTAAAATAAAAGTCTTGGGAAGTCAATGGAGTAAAGCCCATGATTAAAGCACTCCGAACAATCATACTATGTTATTGAACTTCATTCGTTAACTTGCTTATCTTGGTTGTTGATTCGTAGGGTTAATTGCATGATATTGGTCTCTCGACCTCTGACCATTTACCTAATTTGGACATTACAACTACATTGTTGAGAGGGGATGTAATAATCCAATTAAGTTATTAAAGTTATCATCCTACGTGTGAATCAAGTAAGGCTCCTAAGTACATCCCTGTCCTAGGTGCTAAATTCAATTCTTTCTTTTATAAAAGAATAAAAATCCAAACTTTGTTTATTCTCATGTTCTATCTCCAAATTCCCTCTCTCGAGATCAAAAGGTTGATAATATATGTATTTTGCGGCTGATCAATCCATAAAATAATTAAAACAAGAATAAACAAACAACCAACAATAATAAGCAAAATTAAACGAATTTTAATCCAAAACAATAGTACTCATGTTCTTGACTTTAGCCCATCAACGAGAGTTTTTAGGCGATAATATTCATAATCACGATTCAATTAATTGAATACATGATATGAAAAATTAGAAAGCTAAATACATAATTGATAAAACCTAATAAGTGCAGCTGACACCATAAAATTACTCCATCGAATTGTCCAATTTTGTCCACCATTGTCACACTGTTTGTCCCTATTGTTTCAAAGTTGTTCACCAAATTAATTGTCCAAGTATTGCACAAAGTGTGCATATATATTAACATAATCCTAATTATTGTAGGAGTAAGATGCTGCATGTGATCCAAGATGATTTCCACCGATCCTCAAAACATGTGTCATGTATATAATTGTAGTGGAATATACCTAATCCATTTAGGATTAGTATTCATCACACAATCAATGTAAAGTTTTGCTGTGTAATGTGACCAACGCGATGCGTCAATGATCTCGATGAAAAGAGTAAAGCGACGCATTGATGTCTGCACTGTGAATGGGGATGTAACACGTCGAGATCGCGTCGACTCACTAAAAGTTGCGTCCAAAATTTATTCTAAGTGTTGAACGTCTTATTCTTTGCCCATGCCTTTTGTAGTGTATTTTCAATGAATTTTTGGCCTTTAAATCATCAACATATCACCATATTCAGGTCACAAAGCCTCCTACAATATCATACACAACATATTAGAGATCATAACAACACAATATCCTCAACGATGAATCAAAACAAGAGCTAAGTTAAGGCTAGTTCGCAATGACCTTCAACTTTATGATCCGACTCTTGACTTAATCAAATTGCACTTTGCACATTCCCAACATATTATTCCACTCATAATTACACATTTAAACCATTTGAAATAAATTAATCACATTAGAATCTAATGAAACCAACTAGACACACACCTACTCAAGCTAGTAAAACTAGTTTTCCGGGTTGAACTCTAAATGACTCAATTAAGTACCAACTTGTTTGAAAAATACATTGAACATTGTAATCACACAATTGGAAACTTAAATGCTTATTTATATAAATATTAACATGTTAAGCACATAAATTGGTCTCAAAACAAGGCTAAATAAGCTAGAATAATGATACCGAAGTGTATAAAACCACCTTAGATCATCACCCCACACTTAAGCCCTTGTTCATCCTCGGACAACTCTTCACTCTAAGCATCAAAATCTGTGGTGACACTACAGTTCTACTAAATGTAAGACACTCAAGCTAGTACTACAATAACTACACGGAATGTAAGTTTCTACACAAAGCACGTTATTTACACAATTGATAGCTTATGAACACTACTCTAAAACATCCTAGCCTCAAGAATTGACTCACCTAAGTAGAAAACTCATGCTTATTATTCAGTCAAGGACGTCATACAAATCACCCACATTCATCAAACATGTTCCCTCACAACAAGAGAGTTACCTATAATCACTCACAATAATGCAATTTATAACATAATGGGTACAAAAATCAAATTACGCTCACTCTCACAAGGAATTCACAAGTTACGCACAATGAACCATAGGTTTTCCCTTAGTGTAGTGCTCCACTAACATCGGAATGATGAACTTAGGATCAAATAGGTCTTTTCGGGTTGTAATGTAGGCTAAGGGATTGGTAGGAACTATTTGGGAATAGTGACTAACCTCTCTAAGCACTTTAATACACTACATTATACATTTAAAACCAACCTCCAATAGCCAACTTACACTTTTTCCATCCACCATCAACTTCATTTTACCCTATCTCTTTTAAGCATTTTCAGAAACACTTGGTAGAAGTATTCTTTATTACCATATGAATTAATTTTTTTTCTTTTTTTCCTTTGCACAACTATGGTAATATCTCTAGCTGAATGTCTATCACACCCAACCACTACACATCAATTATCAACACCAATAACTATTACCTTGGGGCATCAAGTTCACCTTTTCTCTCTTATTTCACAAATTTCTTAATTAATTTTTTATTAAAGCACCGAGGAACTTTTTTTGGATCAAATTAAGGTCTATCAAAGAAGGGATTATGCTACATATGAGGCTTCCAAAGAAAAAGCTAAAGGCTCAAGGGGCCTAAATAGGAATAAGCACAAAGGTAGTTTAAAAAGAAGGTATAAATCAAGGCTATCAAAGAAATACCTATATCATCTCCTAAACTCAGATTCTTTATTTCGCTTTACACACACACTGGGCAAGTTCTAGATATCACATGCAACAAGGAATATACAAAAACCTTGCATCACACATGGTACGCGCTTAACTCAATAGGATAATCATAGACTCCCAACCAAACAATAGCATTAATTCAAATTTAAGCCAAAAAGTACAAGAGTCACAAAAATGAGCCTAAAAGTCTAAAACATAGCAATTCACTCAATCAACATGCTTTTACCAAACAAAACACTAGCACCATGCAATCAAAAATAGCACCAACAAGAATATCTTACACAATTTGTTTTAAATTGAGCCAAAAATTGGGAATTTCCCACCCTATACTTAAAAATCTACTTTGTCCCCTAAGTGAATTTCAAAGTAGGAGATAAAAATACTCCCCGAGGCCTCAAGGCCTAGCTAGTAGCATCTTTATACATAAATGAGATTCATGGGACTCCACACTTAGTTTTTGCCATGCTCTTTAGCTTAGATTTTCGATACTCAGATTTCCTATTTACCTGCGACTCAATCAAAAACAAAAACTACGTGAAATATAAACTAAAAACTAAAAAGATAAAATACCTTAGATTGGGTTGCCTCCCAATAAGAACCTAATTTAGTATCGCGGCACGACCCAATCAACTTTTTTTTCCATTCTGAGGATATAAATTTCACCCCCAATATTTCATCCATCTTTTTGCCTCAATCATAGGGAGGTGGTGCAAAGATTAAGAAATCGAGTAATGGAATGTGCATGGTAAACTACTTGTCCTTGAGGTGAGGTGTTTTCTTACATTGCTTCATTGGTGTAAAATCAAGAATATAGGATACTTGTTCCTCATCTTCATACTCTTCCACTATTTCAGATTATTCCACCGACAAAATATCATCTAAACATAATGTAGAAAAGTGTTTTGAGTGAGGCCCAACCAATACCACTTCTAAATTTACACTATCAATAACATACTCACTCTCATTCACCTTATCAATTTCAGTCTCAAGATAAAGATGACAACTGGATGACAGTAATTCTTGTGTTTTTCTTTGCCCTTGTGAAGATGGTGGTGGTGGTATCTCCTTTACCTGTTCAACAACTTTAGTTTTCGAGTACTCAGACTTTCTAAATTATCATCAACATTATCTGTATTTGGTTGAAGAGTCAACTTTTTATATACCTTCGTAGGTGCCTTTTGAGCATTACCCACAAATATGACTGAATTAGGATTAAAAGCACACGTATTTGTAGAGTGATACATACTGTAACAAACCACTCACCAATTTGTGGATTGCTCTACAGGTTGGAAACAAGCAGGCCCCCTCCAAATGATTAGATCAAAATCTAGACAAAAAGCCTTATGGTGAGGTCCTCTACAATAATGACAAGAATCATCATGCCTCAAAAACTATCTATCCAGGGCTGACATCTCAAGAAGTATGATAAAAAAAAATAAAACAAACTAAAAAAACTAAAACAAACTAAACTATGTAAATCTCAATATGTAAAAACTAAAATAAGATAGTTGCCTATTCACAAGTCCCTGGCAACGGCGCCAAAAAATTGACAGCGGCCAAGCGCACATGCAAGTGTACGTGATCTTCCAAGTAGTATAGTGGCCTTTAAGAAAGCCAAATATTGATCTCACAGGGACTTGTATCGACAACTATCCAATTCTAGTTTAGCAATGAGATAAATTAACCAAGAAGAGTGTTGAATAATTATAAATTAGAAATAAAATAAACAATGTGTAAAATAAAAGTCTTGGGGACAGTCAACGGAGTAAAGCCTAGGGTTAAAGCACTCCAAACAATCATACTATGTTATTGAACTTCATTCGTTAATTTGCTTATCTTGGTTGTTGATTCGTAGGGTTAATTTCATGATCATGGTCTCTCGACCTCTAACCGTTTACCTGATTTGGACATTACAACTACATCATTGAGAGGGGATATAATAATCCAATTAAGTTATTAATGGTTTCATTGTACGTGTGAATCAAGTAAGGCTCCTAACTACATCCCTGTCCTAGGTGCTACGTTCAATTCTTTCTTTTATAAAATAATAAAAACCCAAACTTTATTTATTCTCATGTTCTATCTCCCAATTCTCTCTCTCGAGATCAAAAGATCAATATTATATGTGTTTTAGGGTTATCAATCCATAAAATAATTAAAACAAGAAAAAATAAACAACCAACAATGATAAGCAAAATTAAATGAATTTTAATCCAAAACAATAGTACTCATGTTCTTGGCTTTAACACCAGAAAAAGGGTTTTTAGCCAATAATATTCATCATCACGATCCAATTAATTGAATACATGATATGAAAAATTAGAAAGCTAAATAAATAATTGATAAAATCCAATAAGTGCAGCTGTACCACAAAATTACTCCACCGAATTGTCCAATGTTGTCGACCACTGTCACACTATTTGTCCCAATTGTTTCAATGTTCTCCACTGAATTAATTGTCCAACTATTGAACAAAGTGTAAATATATATTAAAATAATCCTAATTATTTTAGGAGTAAGATGATACACGTGATCCAAGATGATTTCCACCAACCCTCAAAACGTATGCCATGTATATATTTGTAGTGGAATATTCCTAATCCATTAAGGATTAGTATTCAGCACATAAATAGTGTAAAGTTTTTCCATGTAATGTGACCAATGCGATGCTTCAATGATCACGTTGACAAGAGTAACGCGATGCGTTGATGGCTGCACTGGGATGGCAACGCGACGTATCAAGATCGTGTTGGCTCACTGGAAGTTGTATCAAAAATTTATGCCTATGCCTTTTGTAGTGTATTTCTAATGAATTTTTGGCCTTTAAATAATCAATATCTCACCATATTCAGCTTACAAAGCCTCCTAAAATATCACACACCATAAATTAGAGATCATAACAACATAACATCCTCAATGATGAATCAAAATAAGAGCTAAGACAAGGCTAGTTCGTAATGACCTTCAATTTATGTTTCGACTCTTGACTTAATCAAATTTCACTTTACACATTCCTAATAAGATATTCCACTCATAATTATATGCTAGCGCTCCAACCGCTAACCATCTTCGAATGCTATATCTCTATGCGATATAGGGGTCGGAGTATTATCTTCTCTTCTTGCGAAGTGATTAGGTGACCGAAGTGGTTTGTGTAGTGAATTGGAGTGGTGAGATTACCTACTTCAGAAGACATTCATTCTTGGTCCGCTTTTTTTAGACTTAGTCCTATCTTAACTTGGTTTAGCTATTGTCGGGGGCTTGTCCCAATATGTATATTTCTAAACTTCAACGTGTATAGAGGTATGGTGGAAGACTGTGGACTTTGGTATATTTATTGGCTAGAGTGTTGATAATTATAAAATGGTTAGACTTTGTTAATCTTTGACATATAGATTTTTTTTTTGCTATCTTATTATATGGTTGGATCCTATCCAACCACTTATGATGTATATTGATGATTGAGTTAGGTTATCGAGTCGACCTCAAGTACATGTATACTTGAGGGTCCCATATGACATGGCCCAATTTTGGGGTGTGTCAAATTGATATCAGAGCCTAGGTTCATGGTCAGTTGGGTGTCCAGAATACTATGTCGGGTAGAGTCTCTTTTATGGGTATGAAGTGTACCACACTTTTAAAAGGAAGGATATGATACATTTTAGGAAATGTTTCCCTTTCTTGTGTTTTAATATCAATCTATGAAGTCTAAGGTATTGGATTTCTCTAATTTCCATTTGCTACCTTTCAGATCATGCCGCTAAGGAGATCTGATACTCAGGAAGACACTTTTGTCCCGATTGGGGACAATATGGATGGAGTTCGTCCAACTACTGGGGTTCAGACCCGAGCTAGAGTTGTGGCATCTGGCCATCTTCATGGGGTTCCTCCTATACCCACCAATCTCGGCTATAAGGCTGACTCTCCTATTCAGCCACCTCAAAAAGATGCTACTAATGTGGAGTTCCATCACTCTATCAACCTCTTGACTCAATTAGTAACTTCTCAAGCAGAGTATGGTGCTCCAGCTACCATTTATTCTGAGGCCATGAGGGTTGGAAAATTTATGACGTTGATCCCTCCTATGCTCTGGTATGAAGGTTGAGGAAGATCTTTAAGGCTTTGATGATAAAATAGAGAAGATCTTTCGAATCATGCATGCTTCGGAGGTTGAGGCCGTTTAGTTTGCTTCCTACCAATTGAAAGATGTATAGTACCAATTGTATAAAGAGTGGGAGTTTTCTAGAGGTGTTTATGTTAGTCCCACTATATGGGAGGATTTCTTTGAGGCTTTCTTAGACTGCTTCTTTCCTCAAGAGTTGAGGAAAACAAAGACGGAAAAGTTTGTGTACTTGAAGCAAGGGAGGATATCCATTAAATAGTATGCCTTAAAATTTTATCAATTGTCAAGGTATGCTCCTGAGATGGTTTCTAGTATGAGGGCTAGAATATGTAAGTTCATCTCGGGGTTGTCCTGTGAGTTAGTCCTTGAGATCAAGAAAGCTTTTTTGATTGAGAACATCGATATTTCTAGGTTGATTCTGTATTATACAAGTGGAAAAAGAGAAAAAGAAGCAAGTTGAGCTTAGTGAGAGGTAAGGAAAGAAATTTAGGCCTTCTGAGCATAGTAGTAGAGATAGTGGCAATTGTCTATGAAAGAAGTGGGGAAGTTTGGGTTCCTTCTCCTCATTGATCTCCTTACCCAAAGTTTTTGGATAGTCGTTGGTCTCAATTTAGTGGTGGGCCCCGGGCACAGTGTGCCCAGGGCACAGTGTGCCCAATTTCAGACTAGTGGTGCCCAGTCGGCTTCACCCTACCCTTGTTGCAGATTCTATGGTCAGAGTCATCGTAGTCAGTGTGACTAGGGATAAAACAAATGTTTTTATTATGGCCAGGTTGGGCATACTGAATGGTGATATGTCTGACTCTGCTTCTATTTATGGTACCGACGCTGTCTGAAACTACTTGTATACACTTGCTACTTGCCAGGATTTGAGGCGTCTCCTGATGTTGTCACAGTTATGTTGAGACTTTTCTCCCGTGATATGTATTTCTTGCTTGATCTAGGGTTTACCATTTCTTATATGACCACGTATGTGGTTATGTATCTTAATTTTGGTCTCGAGAGTCTGTCAATTCATTTTTCTGTTTCTACCCTGGCGGGAACTCTATGGTTGTTAAGAGAGTCTATAAGGGGTATGTCATATCTGTTAGCGGTAGAGATACTCTTGTAGATTTGATAGAGTTAGACATGGTTGATTTTGATGTTATTCTGGGGATGGATTAGTCGCACTCTTTCTATTCTTCCTTAGATTGTTGGACTCGTAGGGTCATGTTCAAATTCCCTAATGAGTCGGTTATTATATGGGAATGTGGTTCCTTAGTGCTTAAGGGAATGGTCATTCTATCTCAAGGCCCGAAAGTTGATTTCAAAGGGATGATTATATCATTTGGTCTGAGTTAAAGATTCTAACTCGGAAGAGCCTTCTCTAGAATCCATTTCCATGTTAATGAGTTTCCTGAGGTGTTTCCCAATGATCTTTCTGTCGTTCCTCCCGATAGGAAAATTGATTTTGGGATTGATCTTATTCCAGAAACTCGTCCGATCTCTATTCCTCCTTATAGAATGGCTTTGATGAAGCTGAAAGAACTTAAAGAGCAATTGAAGGACCTCTTAGATAAAGGTTTTGTCCATCTTATTGTGTCTTTTTGTAGTGCTCCTGTGTTTTTCCTGTACATGAAAGATGGTTCCCTTTGTATGTGCATTATTTATCATTAGCTGAACAAAGTGACCGTAAAGAACAAATATCCTCTTTCTAGGATCGATGATTTGTTTGATCAACTTCAGGGTGCGAAATATTTCTCTAAGATTGATCTTAGATTGGGGTATCATCAACTTAAGATTAAGGAAGCGGATATCCCTAAGACTGCCTTTAGAACCCGGTATGGTCACTATGAGTTTCTTGTCTAGTCCATCGGGTTGACCAATGCCCCAACGACATTTATGGATTTGATGAATAGGGTCTTTCATCCGTTCTTGGACATGTTTATCATTGATAATATCTTAGTGTATTCTAAGAGTGAGGTAGATCATGTACATAGCCTCCGTTCCGTGTTACAAACTTTGAAGGATCATCATTTGTATGCCAAGTTCTCTAAGTGTGAATTTTGGTTGAAAGTCGTAGCTTTTCTTGGTCATGTCATGTCTGGTGAAGGGATCATGGTAGATCTCCAAAAGATTGCAGTGGTTAATAAGTGGCCTAGACCTACGACTCCAATCGATATTCGGAGCTTCTTGGGTCTAGCCGGTTACTATAGAATATTTGTAGAGAGTTTCTCTACTATAACTTCCCCATTGACCAAGTTGACCCAAAAAAAGGTCAAGTTCTTGTGGTCCAATGCATATGAGGGTAGTTTTGAGGGCAACTCCAACTCAACATAGAGACATGGAAAATCGGATGAATGGAGCTCAAATTAGAGGGAAACTCCAACTCATAAGAAACATTGTAAACCCTCTTCAAAATAAGGTAGGGACCAATATATCGAGGACCGAATTTCCCTTTCTTACCAAACCAAATCACTCCCTTCATGGGAGGCACCTTTAAGAACACCCAATCGCCAACATTAAACTCTAAAACCCTACGCTTCACATCCATGTATTACTTTTGGCAACTTGTAGCGGGTTTCAACCTTCACGAATAACCTTCACCTTATCCAAGGCTTGGTGAACCAAATCAGGGCTGAACAACTTACCCTCACCAACTTCATACCACCCAATAGGAAAACATAGTCTCCTACATACAATGCCTCAAAAGCAGCCTTCCCAATGGTAGAGTAATAGCTATTATTATAAGCAAATTCACATAAAAGAAAATGGTCAAACCAACTACATCTATAGTCAATCATGCAAGCACGAAACATATCTT
>NW_025848697.1:0-2342 GCF_002878395.1 Capsicum annuum
TCTCTAGACAGTATTTTAAAATATGAATTCCAACATTCACACTAAAAATACTATCAACCTATCTTCTAAAGCAACTCAAATTGCTAACATAGAAAATAATCTTCAAAACTGGAGTATTCCCGAAGAGTCTTTTAACACGATTTATCGAATCGGAAAATGTAGTTTTTTCAAAAAACATAATATTAAGACCTCTGAGTCTACTGTTGCCATCAATAATTCTTTGGAAATTATACAACTTTTAAATGACCTCGACATAAACCGATTTAAAAATCAGTTTAATTATCTGCATATCGGACTTGTTCAGGTGGCCATTAAGCCACTCTTTAGACAAGGTCTAGACATCCCTGTCTGTGCTATACTAAGAGATGCTCGTCTATTAAATTTTGACGACTCACTCTTAGGAGTCATTCAAAGTAACCTAGCCGACAGCCCGGTATACTTTAATTGTTACCCTAATTTCTCAGTAGACATTAATGATCCTAACATCATGGATGTCTTAATGTTAAAACAAAAAACATGAACAGTAAGGATAATACTAGATAAATCGCGATAATATACAGAGTATACTATCGACTAATGGGTACAACCCTAGCACCCCAAGCTAGATTCACAAGTCCTAGGGGTGTCACCACTCTCATGGAGGCCAATAAAGAAAGAACCAATGTCTTTGTTCCCAAACCCTTAGTTTGGGATGAAGTCATCCATAGTAATGATTGGCACTTTCATACTATCACCCAACCCCTTCGTACCTATCCCAAAAAATCTCAAATACAATGAGTTATTCAGCATCCTGATGGCTCGATTGATTTAAAATTCCTCGGCTTTGACACTCCTCGGAACTCTTCGTTTCGACGGTCTGTCTCGTATAGAGCTTCCACCTGAAAAACCTAGGAGGGAAGTGACGAAAATGATAACAACAATGGCAAGGGCAAAGTAAGAGGAGTCGACTTCTCTGGTCCTATCCCGAAAGTTTATTATCAGCAATCCACTAGGGTCCATGAGTCCTTAGAACCTGAAAGTCCTTATAGTCCAGGCAGTCCTACAGCCTCTGATATGGAGCCTCCCCCTTCTATATCCCGTCAGAAAATTAGGACTAACCCCAGCCTACTAGTCATCAAATCTGATGAAGAATATACACCTGACCTCAAAGCTCTTGAAGTCCGCTGGTACCTCCCTAAGGACGCAATAAAGAGGAAATGGTACACCAGTACCTATTCCAAAGAACAACAAAAGGAGTTAGGTAGGCTATGGATAGCCGATATGAAACGACTCCGATGTGACATAGAATTCTTTCGATGGTTTAAGTTTACCGGAAGAATGGAAAACCAGAATGAATCCGTTAACGTTATCATTAATAAATGGTATACCCAGAGTAACAAGATAATTGAATCCGTTACTCCTCCTCTCGAAGGGATAAAAATTTCTCATTCCAATAAAGTCCTCAATGCTTTACCCTTTAAGAAGAAGCATGATAGACCTCTATCAGCCCCTTTTAATAGAGATCTCGATAGGATAGTTGAACAAAACAACTATACTAATCAGGTCCTTCATACTATCTCCCAACAAATAGGAGATACTAAAAACTCGATACTTCCTTTTAGCTCCCCCGCTCCTGAGAAAGGAACTCCAAGCCCTAATCCTATAGCCAACACCATATTTAAGATCCTTGAATTCCAAAAGGAAAAATTCCCTAATCTTAGTGATGACTTCAAAGTCTCAGGAAAAATCTTGGAACATATCAACGACAAACTTTCCAAGTTTAAGATCTCTGAGAGAGCAGAGTCTAGTAACCAGAAAAACTCTCTTTCTAAACTCACCAGTGATCATTTTTCAACTAAGAAAAACTATTATAAAAAACCCTCTCCTCCTGACGTCCAATTCGAAGAAAATCCCTACCTCTCAACTTTCAACCATGATAGTAGAGGAATAACTGAATGGAATGTTGACGGTTTGGCTGAACACCAAATCTACAACAAACTCCATGAAATGGGCGTATCCATCACGGCTTACAAAATTAGAGGAGCCACTGATAAGGAAGCAGCGACCATGATCGTATCAAGTTTCACTGGTATGATAAAACATTGGTGGGACAACTACTTCACTGATGATATCAAAAACCTTATCTATGGAGCCACGACCATAGAAATAGTGGTCAAGAGTGAAAATGGCCAAGAAGTTCTAGAGCAAGTAGCAAAAGAAGACGCTTGTGCCACTCTCCTATACCATATAGCAAGACATTTCATAGGACAGCCCAAATTATTCCAAGATAGGAGCCTAGAAATCCTCAACAATCTTACCTGCAAAGACCTAGCAGACTTTCGATGGTACAAAGATACCTTCTT
>NW_025848698.1:0-3937 GCF_002878395.1 Capsicum annuum
AAGAAACCTTACCAGATAAACTTGATAATTCTGAAGCCACAATAGTTGGTAAGTTAGAAGCTGGTGACATAGCAATTGGGCTTGATTTATGTAACACCCTATATTTTTGGGCTAGAGTTTAGACCGTCGTTCCTACATATATAGACCCGAACTAAATTATTCTTGTAACGCCCAGCATTTAGGGCTACAATATAGACCATGATTTCGATGCATTAATAATCCCAAAGCCATGACTCCTATGCCAATATGGCATGTTAATTATTTGCATAGTATGTGAATCCATTCAAGCTTGAATTTAGACCATAGAGGTCCTTCAACTCAAGGACGAGTTGAAACTATTTCGATCGATTAAGTTTTAGTGGGTGTCATAATTTAGGTCAGATTTCATCAACCATAACTCTCTGTGTATGTCAAATTAGTGAGCCTACTATGTGTAAAATGATAGGTCTTTTATTTAGCTTTCCAATGATACCAATTTTGCTAAAATCCGACACCCGAGCAAGAAGTTATGGCCTTTCAAAGTAGTAGGCGGCGCCTATGTAAATATAGGCAATAGCATAGGCGGCGCCTATGTAAACATAGTCAATAGCAAAGGTAGAGCCTATATAAAGGTTTCAAGTGATTTAAACACTCCATTTTGGGGAAAAATAGTCCTTTTCCACCCTTACTTAGCCCTAAACACGAAATTCAGTTCCCAAAAACCCCAAAATACACCTTCATTCATCAAAATTGTTCAAGAACTCTCTCTAGGGTTTCTAAATAAAAACCCAAGAAACTCAAGATTCAACCGTGGGTTTGAGGAACTAATTGCATATTTGGAATCCTCTCAAAAATCTCATGGGCTTTAAAAATTCATGTTTTCAAATGGGGGTTTTGAAATTACGAATATGATTATCTTTTAAACGTTTTATAATATTGATTTTGCCCTTAGGCCTACTCCCAAAGTGATTTGCTATAGGATATATGTATATGCATGTATTCCAAAAAGATGTTAACTTGAGAGCATGAATGATATAAAATTTCCTCTCTTGATATGAATTTGTTTTAAATGTTAATATGATGTAAATTGTTTGAAAACATCTTGAAGAGCATGACATGAAATGTTTTGAGAATTGATATGATTTTGACTTGAAAATGAGAAGGTTATTCATGTTGAATACAATGGTTAAATGAGAAGAATAATTTGATTTGATGGCTTGCAAGTCGGGTATGATGATACCCTACAGAGTATGACATGTGATTGATTTGAAAAAAGTTTGAATGCATTAATTTTCATGAGAAAAGTGGATGCCCGAAGAGGGCATTTAAATAAAAGGGCTCGTCGCTGGAAATCGTAGTTGTTGATGCGGGTCATATGATATTGTATCCTACATGGAGGATAATAAAATAAATGGGACATCTCACATGGGGGGATTCCCTGTGGTGTACTTACATAGGGGGTATACCGCCTCCAAGTCCTAGCGGCTACTTGATTTGGATGCTTGGCCGCCGAACACCAGAGATGGATTCCACATAGCCGTGGAATTATAATTGTAGGGTATTCCACCTAGCTCAATCGCATTACATTGGTATTGAAAACTATTACATTATGCCCATGAGTTTTCAAATAACTTGATTTGAAACTGCTGTATAATGGCTCTCACCTATATTATCTAAAAATATTATATTTCTGTTCTAATTTTTCTGCGTACCAGTACTTTTGTATTGACCCCCTCTCCTCCCAGGTTCGGAGGCACAGTCTAGGGGTCCAGAAAACCAGTAGATTCCTTCCGACAAATCGTAAAATTAAGTGGTGAGCCTTCTATATTTCGGAAGGCCTGATGTCTGCAGTTTAATTTATCATTTATTAGTTTTGGGTCTACTGGGGGTCTTGTCCTAGTTTTTAGATAGACATTTGTTTTAGTCATGTAGTAAAGATTTCGCAGACGTTATAGAGATGTTGATTGAGATTGTGGGACATTATTCCCCATTATTGTTTTCATATGATTCTTGACCATGTTTCCATTATATAGTGTATCTTCCACATTTCTTTTTCATATAAGTCATGTGCATGATTACCAGATAGGTAAGGGGTGTTTTGGGCGTTGATGGTTCAAAATACTCATCACGGCCAGGGCCCCGGTTCGGGTCGTGACAAACTTGGTATCAGAACACGGTTCATGGTCCCATGGTGTCTGCAAAATTGCGTCGGGTAGAGTCTTGTTTATAGGTGTGTAGCACGCCACACTTATAAGTAGGAGGCTACTAGGCATTTAGGAATGTCTCTCTTTCTTCATGTTCTAGTTTGTGTAATAGAGTCAAAATGTTCCTCTTTCATACTCAAATTTGTGCTATGGTGTCGCCCATAGAAAAGTGACGGTCATCCTAATTCTTTCCTTACTCGAACATTCTGAGACATGTCTCATCATTGGGCCAATTCAAGTACAAAAGTTTAGAGTCTAAATGGTATAGTTCGTTCTGATCGAATCATATAAGATTTTTACAAGGACTTGAGAAGAGTTCGTCAGTGCTTTAGAATGTGTTGGTTCTAGTGTGAACCTTGATTTTGATAAAATCGTGCTTTTTAGAACTTATGTTGCCAGTGTCACGCTTCAGATGTAATAAGTTATAGCAGAATGTTGGAACTGTATTTCCACCCGAATAGTAGTGTGTATTAAAGTGTTGTTATCATGACCTATTGGTAATGAAATTAGACCAAGAAGTTGCTGATGTGAAGTCACAAATTTAGAAGTCAGAGTGAGGATGATTTACCCCTTTATAGTGATAAACTAATTTGATATCTAGCAGCATGTATGGACAGTATGGTAGTCCATGGAAGAAGAGTTTGACTCCGATTTTATTTCTACAGAGTAAGATGTGTATTCTTAGTTCATTGAATATTGCGTATTAAATCTCTATCTCATGAAATATTGTCATCAAAGTATTATTGAAACATAAAGTCTAGTGAAGCCGTGTGGGGCTCTTTCGATTCACTAGCATAGTTGACTTGTCATTTATCCCATTTTCTTGTTCAAAATACAAAATCAAAGTCTAGTGAAGCTGTGTGAGGCCTATTTTGATTCACTAGCAATTTGTTGTCCAACTTGTCATTCTTGTGTACGTTTAATGTATGTATAGCTGAATCTGGTTGCATGAGATTGATCCGGTAAAGAGATGATTCGTCCTTGTATGTTATTAGTAGAAGGTAGATAAGGAATTGTTAGTCAGGGTGATTTGTTGGTTGCTTGAATGTGAAAATAGCTATATTAACGAGTAAGTTATGATTATAGACTCATGGTTGTTTGAGGAATTAGAAGGCAGTCTAAATGTATGCTTAAGTAAGTAAGTATGAGGTGAGAAATCCGTAGAGAAGATTGTATGGGGTTATAATATCAGATTAAGGTTGATCATGTCTATTATATGACTTTACCCCTTGACCTTCTTTTCGTTGGTAGTTGTAAACTAGTACAACTTGTGAGAAGGTAGGTAGTGGATTTTAAGGTGTTTGAATGGAACGTGTTAATTTTATGGACTAGCATATTATTTTCCACTCATCATTGGTGGTAAATGATTGATACTAAACTATAGGCTTGAATTTAAATGGTGTGGTCGTAAATAGTGGCAAGATTTTAATAATGCATGTTTTGTGGGATTAAATTAGTAGGCTTGAGGTGCTGAAATAGTACATGCTAAAGGATTATGATAAGGAAAATTGTTAGGTCATGATCGATTATGGTGGTTATGAAGTTCTAGTGCACTAGTGTTTCGTGATGTTGATTTATAGTTTCCAAGTGAAAATTTTGTATAAGTTTGGGTTGTAAATCATGTTTAGCACTAGACATTAAGTTCGAACAATTAAAGTTTATAAAGGTGGATGTGATGATTTCTTGATCAATGATGTTAGTTATATGAATGTGATCTAATAGGCTTGAACGGTGTATGAAATGGCTTAAGTTTA
>NW_025848699.1:0-4029 GCF_002878395.1 Capsicum annuum
CCCCTATACTACCTTCAACAGAGTCAAACAACCTAACCCCTAATCTATCCAAATGATGTAAATCACGAGGCAACTCTTTCTTACCTTCTACCACATGCAAAACACTACCCATGGACACTCTACTTAGGGCATCCGCCACAACAATAGCCTTGCTCGGATGGTACAACACACTCATATCATAGTCCTTTAAAAATTCTAACCATCGTCTTTACCTAAGATTCAATTCTCTTTGGGTAAACACATACCGCAGACAATATGGACACAATACAAATAGTGTCTCCAGATTTTCAAAGCAAAAATAACAGCAACCAACTCAAGGTCATGGGTGGGGTTATTTTCTCATGGGGTTTCAACTGTCTAGAAGCATAAGCTATCACCTTACCCTTCTGTATTAATACGCAACCTAACCCAACTCTCTAAGCATCATAGTACACCATAAAACCATCAACACCATCAGGCAAAGTCAAAACAGGAGCTGAAGTGAGTCGAGTCTTCAACTCCTAAAAACTCTTCTCACAAGATTCGGACCACAAGAACTTCACTTTCTTTTGGGTCAACCAGGTCATAGTAAACGCTATAGAGGAGAAACCCTCAACAAAATGAAGGTAATAGCTGGCTAAACCCAAGAAACTTTAGGTATCAGTCGGAGAAATAGGTCTACGCTAATTTCTAACAGCTTTGGTCTTTTGGGGATCAACTCTAATACCCTCGGAAGAAATGATATGACCCAAAAAAGCAACTGACCTTAGCCAAAACTCACACTTTCTAAACTTGGCAAACAACTTGTGATCTCTAAGGGTTTGCAAGACAGTTCGGAGATGATCAGAATGTTCATCCTCACTACGGGAGTACACCAGTATATCATCGATGAACACTATGAAAAACATATCCAGATATGGTCTGAACACTCAATTCATGAGGTCCATGAAAGCTGTTGGGGCATTAGTTAACCCAAAAGGCATAGAAAGAAACTTAAAATGGCCATAACAAGTTCGGAAAATGGTTTTCGGGATGTCATACTCCCTAACTTTGAGTTGATGATAGCCGGAACGAAGGTCTATCTTTGAGAAATAACTTGCACCTTGCAATTGGTCAAACAAATCATCTATCCTCAGAAGGGGGTACTTATTTTCAATGGTGACTTTATTCAGTTGGCGGTAATCAATGCACATACGCAAAGAGCCATCTTTCTTTCTTACAAACAACATAGGAGCACCCCGAGGAGAAACACTGGGCCTTATGAAACCCTTATCTAGTAGATCTTTGAGTTGCTCTTTCAACTCCTTAATCTGCAGGGGCCATACGATAAGGAGGAATAGAAATGAGCTGAGTATCAGGAAGAACACCGATCCCAAACTTTATCTCTCTATCTGGAGGTATCCCTAGGAAATCATTCGAAAGACATCAGAAAACACATTGACGATGTTAACAAACTGGAGAGTTGGAGCCTCAGACTTAGTGTCTTTGAATCTAACCAAATAGTAAATACACCCCTTCGAAATAAGCTTTCTAGCTTTGAGGTAAGAGATAAAATGACTCTTGAGTGACACTAAATTCCCAGACCACTCAAACACAGATGCACTCGGAAACTGAAACTTGACCACTCGGGTTTGACAATCAATAGAGGCATAAGAAGAATACAGCCAGTCCATACCCAGAATCATATCAAAATCTACTATGTCTAACTCAATCAGATCAGCAACCAAGGCTCTATGAAGAATGGTAACAGGACACTTTTTATACACTTTCTGGGCAATAATCGAATCACCCACTGGGGTAGAAACTAGGATAGGCTCAGGACTCATTTCAAAATTTACAGCAATCAACAGTGTAACATATGAGAAACTGGATCCAATATCAAATAAAACTGGATCTAGGATCCAATAAAGCATACACATCAAAGTGAAATATACGAAGCATACCAGTAACAACATCGGGAGACTCCTCCTATTCCTGGTGGGATGGTAAAGCATAGAATCTATTTTGGCGCTGCCCGCTAGCATTGTTAGAAGAGGCGCCCTGAGCTGGGGCTGGGCGAGTCGTTGGAACTGGAGCATAACAGTCTGAGTCTGGGTCTGAGGGAGATAGTCACAATGCCCTTGTCCATCCTATGGATAATCTCTAACTCTGTGACCCATGTCACCACACCGGAAACAACCTCTCTTCTCACCCCAACACTCACCTGAATGAGCCTTACTATACTTAGGACATAGGGGATAATTTGGCTTACTGCCAGCACTGTACTAGTACCTGGATGCATATGACCTGCTACCTTACTCCTGCCTACCTCTAGGCATGGGAGCACTAGAAGATGACAGTGATGGTATAGATGAATGATCCTGATACTGAGGGCAACTCCCTTCCTGTGATCTAGTCTAACCCTATCGGTGCTGCTCGGACCTAGCTCTCTTATTCCGTTTTATTCTATCTCTCTCCTTAATCTTATCTGCCTTAATATATTAGGCATGATTCATCAGCCTAGAAAGATTTATCTCACTATTCAGCATAGCAGACCTACACTCCTTAACCACATAACTAGACACTCCAGTCACAAACTTACTCATGCTAGCCCAATTATCAGCCACTAAGTCAGGAGCATACTTGGCCAACTGATTAAACTTTAGACAGTACTCCCTAACAGTCATAGAGCCCTGTGACAGGTTCATAAACTCTTCCACCTTCGCCTCTCTTATCTCCAAGGGAAAAACTTATCCAGGAATGCATCCTGGAACTCTTGCCAAGTTGTAGGGACAGCTCCCTCACCTCTACCTTTTCTCCAAGAAACAACCCAGTCATAAGTAAGGTCTTTCAACTTACACGTAGCCAACTCCCCACTATATTCCTCAGATATATGCATCACCTGAGTAATCTTCCACACCTCCTCTAAAAATAACCGTGGATCCTCATCAGACTTGGACCTATAGAATTTCAGTAGATTCATCTGCATGAAGTCACAGATCCTGGCAGCAGCTGAATCATCTCCCTGCTACTGTGGAGCAGGGGCCGGGTTGGCCTGAATATTTGTAGTAACAACTTGGGCCAATGCCTGAAAGGCTGCCCAAAATTCAGTATGAGACACATTTTCATTCAATGGTTCAGCAGGTTGAGGTTGCTGACCATCATTATTTCTTCTCGCTCGACGTGGAGGCATATTTCTGAAAGAGGAGAGCACGAATCAATAATAGAGAGAGACCCTTTAAGCACAATAGACTTCTGAAAAAAAGAATCACACTTTTTCCTAAAACGTCTTGTAGCCTCTTGCTCATAGATGTGGCTCACTACACACCGATGATCAAGACTCTACTTAATGCGGCTTGTCAGACTCCCTAGGACACCTTAAAACCTTAGGCTCTGATACCAAGTTTGTAATGCCCCAGAAAATGGGTTACAGAGCGTCACACGGTGCTTAAGGCTATGAGTAGCCTCAAGCTAACCCTTTGAGCCATTTTCATTCATTTCAACACAAATCAATAGGGTTTCCATAAATAACCCTCAAATATCAACAAAGTAATCATCATTCAAGAATAAAAGAATTTTAGAAAGATAACAAAATACGACTTATTAGTCAACTCCCAACATCTATACTAGTATAACAAGCCTCTAAGAAAATCAATAAAACTAGCAAGCCATTGAGACATGCCCCAACTGACTCATACTTAGTTATCAAATGTAAACAATTCCGTGAAACCAACATCAGATATCACGTCCTCGGAACATGAGGACTCACCATAACAGAGGGTGTAGAATAACATGCTTGAAGAATCACTGTCGAACCTGGAACTGAGCACTTGAACCAATATTACAAGAAAATGCAGCCTACGTCTAAAGATGTGGGTTAGTACCATAGAAAGAAACTGAGTATATGGGGGTGTATGCAGTTGTATAAACATCATCATCATAAATATTTATAGGAAATATGCAGGATGTATGAAAGACTCACATAGCCCGAAGAAAATCATCATAATCATGAGAGGATAAAATAAGTACAATAACACATGTGAGTCATCATATAATTTGTCAATCACTTTT
>NW_025848699.1:4129-4796 GCF_002878395.1 Capsicum annuum
CATGGGGGTGTATGCAGTTGTATAAACATCATCATCATAAATATTTATAGGAAATATGCAGGATGTATGAAAGACTCACATAGCCCGAAGAAAATCATCATAATCATGAGAGGATAAAATAAGTACAATAACACATGTGAGTCATCATATAATTTGTCAATCACTTTTAGTTCATCAAGAATATCAATTTTCATAATGTAAATATCACTTAAATCTTTCAAAAGAATAACTTTTACATTTCCACTTTCAAATCACTTCACCATTCACTATAGACACAAGGAAACACACACACACTGGGAGATCCTATAATCGGCATAAACCATGTGAGCTACATGGAGTCCAACGTACAACCCACATTGGGGAGAGCCATCCTATCCTTGCCATTTGAGTAGAGCTATCAATATCAAATCCATACAAACTAGTGATTACTATATAAATCAGCCTCAGGCTTACTCCTATGGGGGCACGTAGTTCTAGGGAAGTAAGGTCGCTTTATACCTCCTACTCGGTGCTAAAGATTTCTCCCGGACTTAGCTCAGATTATTTCAAAGATAATTCACAACAAAATAATTTCAGTAATATATAAATATACATCGGGAGCCATCATGCTTCCCATCTATCAAAATCAACCACGTTGTGGATTTCTTTCACACTCGAGTTCAAAACA
>NW_025848700.1:0-1054 GCF_002878395.1 Capsicum annuum
CTAGAAGAGGCACCCTGAGCTGGGGTTGGGCGAGTCGTTGGAACTGCAGCACTAACAGTCTGAGTCTGGGTCTGAGGGCGATAGTCACGACGCCCTTGTCCATCCTGTGGATAATCTCTAACTCTGTGACCCATGTCACCACACCGAAAATAACCCCTCTTCTCACCCCAACACTCACCCGAATGAGCCTTGGGCCAGCGCCTGAAAGGCTGCCCGAAATTCAGCATGAGACACGTTTTCATTCAAGGGGTCAGCGGGTTGAGGTTGCTGACCATCATTATTTCTTCTCGCTCGACGTGAAGGCATATTTCTGAAAGAGGAGAGCACGAATCAATAGCAGAGAGAGACACTTTAAGCACAATAGACTTCTGAAAGAAAGAATCACACTTTTTCCTAAAACGTCTTGTAGCCTCTTGCTCATAGATGTGGCGTGATATACACCGATGATCAAGGCTCTACTTAACGCAGCTTGTCAGACTCCCTAGGATACCTTAAAACCTTAGGCTCTGATACCAAGTTTGTAACGCCCCACAAAACGGGTCCCAGAGCGTCACACAGTGCTTGAGGCTACGAGTAGCCCCAACCTAACCCTTTGAGCCATTTTCATTCAGTTCAACACAAATCAATGGGGTTTCCATAAATAACCCTCAAATATCAACAGAGTAATCATCATCCAAGAATAAAAGAATTTCAGAAAGATAACAAAATACAACTTATTAGTCAACTCCCAACATCTATACTAGTCTGACAAGCCTCTAAGAAAATCAATAAAACCAGTGAGCCATTGAGACATGCCCCAACTGACTCATACTCAGTTATCAAATGTAAACAATTTCGTGAAACCAACATCAGACATCACGTCCTCAGAACATGAGGACTCACCACAACAGAGGATGTAGAACAGCGTGCCCGAAGAATCACTGTCGAACCTAGAACTGAGCACCTGAACCTACATTCCAAGAAAATGCAGCCCACATCCGAAGATGTGGGTCAGTACCATAAAAAGGAACCGAGTATATGGGGGTGTATGCAGTTGTATACACATCATCATCAT
>NW_025848701.1:0-1397 GCF_002878395.1 Capsicum annuum
CTTATGCCTTTATTGATTATCGAACTCGAGTGGTCAAGTTTCAGTTTTTGGGTGCATCCGTGTTTGAGTGGTCTAGGAATTCTGTGTCACCCAAGAGTCATTTTATCTCTAACAACAAAGCTAGAAAGCTTATTTCCAGGGGGTGTATTTACCATTTGGTTAGAGTCAAAGACACTAAGTCTAAGACTCCAACTCTCAAATCTGTTAACGTTGTCAATGAGTTTTCTGATGTCTTTCTGGATGATCTCCCAGGGATACCTCCTGATAGAGAGATAGAGTTCGGGATTGATCTTCTTCTCGATACTCAGCCCATTTCTATTTCTCCTTACCGTATGGCCCTTGCAGAACTTAAGGAGTAGAAAGAGCAACTCAAAGATCTACTATATAAGGGTTTCATAAGACCCAGTATTTCTCCTTGGGGTGCTTCTGTGTTGTTTGTAAGAAAGAAAGATAGCTCATTGCATATGTGCATTGATTACCGCCAACTGAATAAAGTCACCATAAAAAATAAGTACCTCCTTCCGAGAATAGATGATTTGTTTGACCAATTGCTAGGTGCAAGTTATTTCTTTAAGATAGACCTTCATTTTGGCTATCATCAACTCAAAGTTAGGGAGTGCGACATCCCGAAAACCACTTTCCAAACTCGTTATGGCAATTTTGAGTTTTTCGTTATGTCTTTCGGGTTAACTAATGCCCCTTTTGCTTTCATGGACCTCATGAATCGAGTGTTCAGATCATATCTGGATATGTTTTTCATAGTGTTCATGGATGATATATTACTGTACTCCCATAGTGAGGATGAACATTCTGATCATTTATGAACTGTCTTCCAAACCTTTAGAGATCACAAGTTGTTTGCCAAGTTCAGTAAGTGTGAGTTTTGGCTAAGGTCAGTTGCTTTTTTGGGTCATACCATTTCTTTTGAGGGTATTAGAGTTGATCCCCAAAAGACTGAAGCTGTTAGAAATTGGCCAAGACCTATTTCTCCTACTGATATCTGAAGTTTCTTGGGTTTAGCTGGCTATTACCGCCGTCTTTTTGAGGGTTTCTCCTTTATAGCGTCTCCTATGACTCGGTTGACCCAAAAGAAAGTGAAGTTCTTGTGGTCTGAATCTTGTGAGAAGAGTTTTCAGGAGTTGAAGGCTCGACTCACTTCAGCCCCTATTTTGGCTTTGCCTGATGGTGTTGATGGTTTTGTGGTGTACTATGATGCTTTGAGAGTTGGGTTGGGTTGCGTATTGATGCAGAAGGGTAAGGTGATAGCTTATTCTTCTAGACAGTTGAAACCCCATGAGACAAATTATCCCATCCATGACCTTGAGTTGGTGGTTGTTGTGTTTGCTTTGAAAATCTGGAGACACTATTTGTATGGTGTCCATGTTGATGTTTTCACT
>NW_025848702.1:0-894 GCF_002878395.1 Capsicum annuum
AAAAAATCAAAATATAAAGATAAGAAACCAAGGAAAAGATATTATGTAAAAAATTATAAACATAAAAGACCATATAGAAAAAGAAATCTATAAAAGAATGTACTTATTATAATTGTGAAAAATTAGGACATTTAGCTAGAGATTGTAAATTACCAAAAAATCCAAAAAATAAAAAAATAACAGAAATAAAAATAGAAAATAAAGAATATATGCAGATAGATTATATAGATTATGAATTAGAAAGTGAAGATAGTATCTATGAAATTTTGGAAAATGAAACACATAATGAAATAGATAGTGAATTAGATGAATCAAATGACTAAAAAAGATATAAAAATGAATCAAATAACTGAAACATATATAAAAATAATAACAAAGGAAGAATATTTAAATAAAGAAGGAACAAATCAAAAAATATATTTGACAGTAATATATTTGACGAAATAAAAGGAAAAGAGTTAGACTTAAGTGTAGAAAAAATATTTAAAATACTAACAATAAAAAATATATTTAGAAGAAAAAAGAAAGAATACTACATAGTAAGCCAAAAAGAACATATAATAGATTGTAGATATGCAAAAGGAAAAGTTAATATACCACTAGTAACAAAAAGAATAATTAATAAAGAAATAAACGATATAAAAAGTAAAGAACCAATAAAATATGTACACCTTGGATGAACAGAGATATTAACAAAAGCATGTTTTAGAGAAGGAATAGATACACCAATAAAATTATATTTAGCAGATGATAGAATTATAAAACCTATAGAAAAAAGTATAATAACAGCCATAAAAGGAAATTTAATATACAAAAAATTTAAATTTATAATAAGTGTGAATTATTCAGTAGCAATAATAGATAAAAATATAGATAAATAATTAGTATTATATT
>NW_025848702.1:994-2073 GCF_002878395.1 Capsicum annuum
AAAAGAAGATTTAGAAATAATAAATGATAGAATAAGCACAACAAAAAGAATAGCTCATGAAAAACCAGAATCATCAAGCTCATAAAAAAGAACAAGTTATGAAATAACTTCAACAGTTAATTTAAATCAATATTACCTAACAGGAACAATAAATGAAAAAGAATATTTAATACTCTTAAACACAGGACAAGAAGAAAATTATATAGTAAAATATCTAGTAAAAAGTGAAGAAATAAAATCTAATAGTGATATATGCTCAGATCTACCAAAGAGTCTAATAAACATTAAAGATACGGCAGAAGAAGAAATAATAATAGGAGTTAGAAAAATAAAAATAGAATTTGAAATAAAGGAAGAAATGCAAAACGCAAACATAATATTAGGAATAAAATGGTTAGAACAAGTAAAACTATACAATATAGAACATACACAATTATCTATAACATATAATAAAGAAAGATTATTCATAAAAAGAACTTTAACATGATATGAAAATATATATACTTGTAAAAATAATAGTAGAAGGATATTATAATAGGTATTATACACCTATGATAGATACAGGAGCAGAAGCAAACTTTTTTAGATACAACTGTTTACCAGAAAGTAAATGAGATAAATTAAAAACGCCAATAATAGTCAAAGGATTTAATAATGAAGGAAGCTTAATTACATATAAAGCTAAAAATATAAAAATACAGATATGAGATAAAATAATAACAATAGAAGAAATCTATATTTATGAACTAACATCAAAAGATATGCTTTTAGGAATGCCATTTTTAGATAAATTATATCCACATATAATAACTTAAACAGATTGGTGGTTTACAACACCATGTAAACAAAAACTAAGAGCAAAAAGAGTTATTAATAAAATAAGAAAGAAAATTGATTGGATTGAAGGAAGTGAAAAGATTACACAAAAGTTAGAGAATATAAAAAATACAAAAGACACAGTACAACTAGTTGTATTTTCGATAAATAAAAAAGAAATAACTACATTTTCAATAGATAAGGTAGAAATAATAAAGAAAAAATTAAAACAATCATATAGTGATTATCCATTAAAAGGATGG
>NW_025848703.1:0-8874 GCF_002878395.1 Capsicum annuum
AATAATAATCGCAATACTTAGTGATCATAGTATTCCTTGTGGGATTCGACACCCAACCCAGTTGGGTTCTATATTTGACAGCGACCGCTTGCACTTTCTAACGAGAGTTGTAATTTAGGCGTATCAAATTTTGGCTCCATTGCCGGGGAATACGGTTGTCAACTAAGTTTGTGATAGTTAATAGACCCTTTGGTCAAAGATTCTCAAATTTTACTTTTTGTTTGTTGTTTTTGTTTTGTTTAGGTTTAGTGGATTGCATGCCAAATACACGGAGATCTGGTCAGCCATTATTACCTATAAATCCTAAACCACATCTTATTGGCAGAATGTATGCGCAACGAGACCTTGAAAGGATAGCTACTCAATAGGAACAAGCTAGATTAGCTGCATTGGCAGTTGCGCAAGTAAATCAACAGAATGCTGATAACCCAGGTCGGGTACCAAATCTGGATGATGAGGACCTAGGTGATGATGAGTTATTAAATCTAAGGCGTGCAGATGATATGGCTGCACCAGTGAACAAGAATGTCAACAGAGATCGTAAAGCTAGGAAGAGACCTAAACACCGAGCTGTGCAAGTTGCTTTTGATGATGATGATGATGACTTGGATGGGGCTGGTGCCATAGGGGCTATTATTCCTCCACCCGTGGCACCCGGAGCCAAGTTCAATATCACTAGCACCATGATCCAGCTATTGCAACTCAAAAGGTTATTTGGTGGACTTGCAGGCGATGATCCGAATATGTACCTGATTAATTTTATCTCAACATGTAAATCGTTTGACAATCCAGGGGTTGGACAGAATGTGATCCGACTGCGCTTATTTTCATTGTCTCTATCTGGAGAGGCAACTCTATGGTTAACGGGCTAACTCCTGACTCTATTACCAATTGGAGGCAACTGAAAAAAGCTTTCCTAGAAAGATTCTTTTCGCCATCCAACAGAGTACAATTAAGAGATGAGATAAGCAATTTCAGACAGCTTCCAACTAACGCTCTCTACGAGACATGGGAGAGGTTCAAGAAAAAGCTTATACGGTGCCCAAATCATCAGATGACTAATGTCCACTTGATGGAAATATTATATAGGGCTTTGAACTCGGTGACTAAGCCAGTGGTTGATAATGCTGCGGGTGGGTCATTCATGGACCTTACTTTTATTAAGGCATGTGATATGCTGGATCGTATGACAAAGCGGAGTAGAGCTTAGCATACCAGGGATTCTGAGGTAGCAAGCTCTACTGTATCTACTGGCATGACAGCAGAACACAAGCAAAGAGAAAAGGAACGTGACCAGGATATGGCTTACATAAAAACGCAGATGGACCTTCTTACCAAGCATTTATTATCAGGGAAGACAGAAAAGATCAAAGCTGTTTTATCACAGGGAAAATATGACTCTGATTCTGAAGAGGAAGTAAATTACTTAAATAATCAGGGGGGTTTCTGAGGCAATGTCCAAGGAAACCAAGGTAGGAACTATTATGAAAAATCTGGATACAAGGACCGAGACCAAGGGAATTGGAAGAATAAGAATGACAGGAGCGGTTTGTATGTCTCTCCTGGAAATCGTGAAGCTGTTGCACCCAGCTTTGGGAAGATGTCCATGGAGGACATGATGGCCAAGCTTTTGAAAGGAGTGGAGGCAACCAACACGGGAGTAGCTGAGGTAAAAAATGATTTGTCCTCAATGAATCAATTGGTTGACTTGCATTCCACTTCAATAAAACAGCTGGAACAACAAATGAGTCAACTATCGGTGCATTCAATCAAAGAAAAGCTGGCACTTTACCTAGTAACACTGTGCAAAATCCAAAGAAAGATGGATCATGTTTGGCTATTACCATCAGGAGTGGTAAGGTGCTGGAAAATCCATCCAAGGGCAAGCCTGTGGTTGATAATATAGAAGAGAATGTTATTGAAGCAAATTGTGATGATTCTGTAGAAGTTGAAAATCAGAATGAGAACGTTCATGATACTACACCTAGATGTCAGCAGTCTAAAAATATTGATAATGGGAAGTACAATAAAAAGGAAGTGGTGGAGAAAAATCTACTAAATCCACCACCACCTTTTCATCAGAGACTGAAGAAGAAGGCTGATGACGCCAGGTTCAGCAAATTCATGACCATGCTGAAGCAGCTGACTATAAATGTGCCTTTGGTGGAGGCACTGGAGAAAATGCCAGGGTATGCCAAATTCATGAAGGACCTTTTGACAAAGAAAAGGGCAGCGAGCTATGAACTGGCAGATAATTTTCATCATTACAGTGCAATTGCCACGAGGTCTTTAGTACAGAAGAAGGCAGATCTGGGTGCTTTCACTATTCCTTGCACGATTGGATCTTTAGATTTTGCCAAGGCTTTATGTGATTTGGGGGCTAGCATTAATTTGATGCCACTAGCCATTTATAGGCAGTTGGTGTTGGGGGATCCTACACCAACCAACATGTGGTTTGTAATGGCAGATAGGTTGGTAAAATGACCTGTTGGTATCTTATATGATGTATTAGTAAAGGTTTCTACCTTTATTTTTCCTACAGACTTTGTTATTTTGGATTGCGAGGTAGATTTTGAGGTGCCCATAATCTTGGGTTGACCTTTCCTCGCAACAGGAAGTGTGCTTATTAATTTGCGAGCAAATAAGCTTTTATTTTGGATGAATGAAGAAGTGGTACGTTTTGATGTATGCAAATCGATGAAGTAGCCCAAGGATATGAATGTGTTCTCTATAGTTGATGTTTATTATGAGGATGAGAAAGAACTATCTTTAGAGAAGCAGCTTACTGTTGAGCCATTGGCTGCTGTGTTTTAAACTTTGATCGTGAGGATGTTAAAGAGTACGAAGAAACTATCTGTGCTTTGACAGGAATGGGGTCGTATTCTTATGCCCCCAAGAAGCTGGACCTTGACCTTAAGAATCGACCTTCACCACCGGTAAAGCCATCCATTGAAGTGCCACCGGTGCTAGAATTGAAAGAGCTACCCAGTCATCTAAGGTATGTGTTCTTGGGTAGTGTACATACACTGCCGGTTATTATTGCTGCTGATTTAGGTAAACAACAGGTAGAGGCTCTCATCTCAGTTCTGAAGAGGTACAAAAGAGCTATTGGTTGGACTATTGCTGATATAATTGGTATCCCTCCTGGCATATGTATGCATAAGATTCAGCTAGAGAAAGATTGCGTACCCACTATTGAGCATCAACATCATCTGAATCCACCTATGCAAGAGGTAGTGAAGAAAGAAATCATAAAGTGGTTAGATGCAGAGGTGGTGTATCCAATCTCAGAAAGTAAATGGGTGAGTCCTGTACAATATGTGCCCAAAAAAAGGGGTATGACAGTAGTAGCAAACGAGAAGAATGAGCTAATTCCACTCAGTCCTGTCATAGAATGGAGGGTGTGTATGGATTATCAGAAGCTAAACTTGTGGATGTTAAAGGACCACTTCCCAATGCCATTCATGGATCAAATGCTTGATCGATTGGCAGGGAAAGGATGGTTCTATTTCTTGGATGGTTATTCTGGATATAATCAGATTTGCATTGCTCCTGAAGATCAGAAGAAGACCACTTTTACATTCCCATATGGTACTTTTGCATTCAAATGAATGCCATTTGGGCTATGTAATGCACCTGCCACTTTTCAGCGGTGTATGATGTCCATTTTCTCTGATATGGTTGAAGACACCTTGGAGGTATTTATGGATGACTTTTCGGTTGTAGGTGAGTCATTTGAGTCATGCTTGGCAAATCTGAGTATGGCTTTGCAGCGATGTTTGGAAGTCAATCTGGTGCTAAATTGGGAGAAGTGCCATTTTATGGTTAAGGAGGGCATTGTTCTCGGGCATAAAGTCTCTGAAAAGGGAATTGAAGTTGATCGAGCCAAGATTGAAGTTATTGAGAAACTACCACCTCCAATTTCTGTGAAGGGGGTTCGTAGTTTTCTCGGTCATGCTGGTTTTTATCGGAGGTTTATTAAAGACTTCTCCAAGATTGCAAACCCATTATGTAAACTTTTGGATAAGAAGGCAAAGTTTTACTTTGGTGAAGATTGCTTGAAGGCATTTGAATGCCTCAAAGGAAAGCTAGTTGAAGCCCCTATAATTGTAGCACCTGATTGGTCTCTACCTTTTGAAATTATGTGTGATGCAAGTGGCGTAGCCTTGGGTGCTGTACTTGGTTAGAAAAGAGAAAAGCTATTTTATCCAATCTACTATACGAGCAAGTCATTGAATGGAGCACAGAAGAACTATACCGTCACTGAGCAAGAGCTTTTTGTGGTTGTTTATGCTTTAAAAAAGTTTCGTGCTTACTTGTTGGGAACCAAGGTAGTGGTTCATACAGATCATGCAGCTTTAAGATATCTAATGGAGAAGAAGGATGTCAAGCCAAGGCTAATTAGGTGGGTGCTACTACTTCAAGAATTCGATTTCGAGGTAAAGGATAGAAAAGGTTGTGAGAACCAAGTAGCTGATCATCTATCTAGACTTGACAGTGAGTACATAAAGCAGACCGACCTTGATATTGATGATGCATTCCCCGACGAAAAGATTCTAGCAACTATGGTGTAAAACTTATCGTGGTATGCAGATTTTGCTAACTTCGTGGTAAGCGAAGTGATTCCTGAGAATCTCTTCTTTCATCAAAAGAAAAAGTTGATGCATGATGTGAAACATTACTTCTGGGATGAGCCTTATCTTTTTCGATGATGTGCTGATGGTATTATTAGGCGGTGCATCCCAAATGTAGAGGTTCCTAGCATACTGGAAGCAAGCCATGCTTCCAAAGTTGGAGGTCACCATGCAGGTGAACGGACGGCCAAGAAAGTACTGCAAAGTAGCTACTACTGGCCTTCATTATTCAAGGATGCCTACGATTTTGTAAGAAGATGCGATCAGTGTCAGCGGCAAGGTTCTATCTCAAAGCACCATGAGATGCCTATGTCCAAAATGCTTGAAATAGAGTTATTCGATGTCTGGGGTATTGATTTCATGGGCCCATTTGTGAGCTCATTTGGGATGAAATATATCTTAGTTGCTGTGGAATACGTATCCAAATGGGTTGAAGCAGTAACTATAGCTGATAATGAAGGTAAGAGTGTTGTGGCGTTCTTAAAGATAAATATCTTCTCTCGTTTTGGGGTACCCCGTACCATCATAAGCGATGGAGGATCACATTTCCGCAACAAGCTGTTTAGAGCAGTATTGGCAAAGTATGGGGTTAAGCAACATAAGGTAGCTACACCGTACCACCCACAAACTAGTGGGAAGGTGGAGGTTTCAAACCGGGAAATCAAGTTGATCCTTGCTAAGACTGTGAATGCCAGGAGGAAAGATTGGTCCAGGAAGCTAGACGATGCCTTATGGGCATAGGACTGCATTTAAGACACCAATTGGCATGTCACCATACCAACTAGTTTATGGAAAGGCTTTCCACTTGCCAATTGAGCTAGAACATAAAGCAATATGGGCACTAAAGCAGCTGAACTTGAACTGGGATGATGCTATTAATATGAGATTGGGACAGCTGAACGAGATGGATGAATTTCGTCTAAATGCATATGAAAGAGTAGATATTTACAAGGAAAGGATGAAAAAGTACCATGATCGGAGGATTATCCAATGAAACTTTCAGAAAGGTGATTTGGTACTCCTTTTCAACTCCAGACTGAAGCTGTTTCCAGGTAAGTTGAAGTCTAAATGGTTTGGTCCATTCAGAATCAGCCAAGTTTACTCATCTGGAGTAGTGGAGTTAGAAAACAATGATGGTAGTGTCTTTAAGGTGAATGGCCAAAGAGTGAAGCTATATATCGGTCTAACCGACTCGATAAAATGTATAGCCACCATATATCTTGATGAAGGCTGAGTAATCGAGATAACTATGTCGTGCCGCGACAATAAATCAAGCGCTACATGGGAGGCAACTTATCATTTTAATCATTTTTGTTTTACTAGGAGTTTGTTTTTGATAAATAAAAATTCAAAAAGAAGAGTCGAGCCACGACCAAAACTAAGGCGTTTGGTGGGAGGCAACCCATCCTTCTAATCATTTTTGTTGTTTTTGATTAAGTGTAGGTGCATGAAGTACAAAGGAGGAGATTAGCCCCAAATTTTGATTTAAAAGTGAGCCATGTCAATGGTGGTAAGTCTAGGAATGATGGAGCATAGGCGATAGGTTGGGCGCCGCCTATGCCAACATGGGCGATAGGATAGGCGCCGCCTATGCCATCGCCTATGCTCACTGCCTCACATAGGCAATAGGCTAGGCGCCGCCTATGCCAACATGGGCGATAGGCTAGGCGCCGCCTATGCCAACATGGGCGATAGGCTAGGCTCCTCCTATGCCATCGCCTATGCTCACTGCCTCACATAAGTAATAGGCTAGGCACCGCCTATGCCAATATGGGCGATAGGCTAGACGCCGCCTATGCCATCACCTATGCTCACTGCCTCACATAGGCGATAGGCTAGGAGGCACCTATGCCAACATAGGCGGTAGGTTAGGCGCCGCCTACTTATGCTTAGGCGATTCTATAGGCGCCGTCTATCACCGTAAATGTTTCCTAATAACCCATTTGTCAATGGACCAACCTGACCCATGCCTCATCTTTTAAATATATCCTCTACCCTTAAACAACACTCAATTTTTCTTAAACCTAAGTGCCGCCCAAGCACCCTTGCCCTCTCCAAGCTTTTCTTTTTTCTCATTTAATCCTGCAGGCTCACCTTCCCAATTCATCATGAATTAATCACCAAGTAAGTTGTTCTTTCATGTTCTGTAGTTGTTTCAGTGCTACGCTTATAATAGTTAACTAGATTTTGTAGTAGTGCTTGGTGATAAGAGTATGATTAGTTTGTTATGATTTTTTGAAGAATACATCTCATTGAGTGAAAGGATTCTCGTAGGTAATCTTAATTTTACTCCGGCATGTATTGATTGGTATTCACCGTCATAATTTTTTTTTATTATGGAGTTGAAATATTGAAGTTTAATGCATAATTTTGGGAGTTGTAAGCTTGACTATGCGAGTGACTCGTTCATCGATGTAATGATCATGGTTAACCAAAAGCATAAGATTGTGTAATTGTTTCTATGCTATAGCATGATAAGATTTCTTTGTGGTAGTCTTGTTCAAAGATTGCATTGCTCCAATGAAATAAAGTTGGAAATGATAGTCAAGATTACAGGACCATTGTGTGCTGCTTCTCTATATCAAACTGAGAAAGTGTTATGTAAAGTAAAGGGTTGAAAGTGTGATTGCGCTAATAATGTTGTTGGCACATACCATCTAAATATATGTCGATGAAGTCTGAGTAATCGACATCACTCACTCAATTAGTTTGTGCAAACAAATTAAGTGTAGGGTGGTGCCATCACTATTTTCTTTTTCGATTATAGTGAATTTTACGAAATGAGACTAACATGACCATATTATGATCTCAGGTAACATAGCTCCGAAAGGACGACAAGGAAAGGAGAAAGCATCAACCTCACAAAAAGGTCAAAAATGGTCAAGAAAGGACCAGGCTGATTCCTCCTCTATTCAAGTGCCTCGACGCACTTTTGGGATCAAATGGGTTCTGGAGGAGGAAGGGATGGAATGGTATAGAAATAATAAAGTGAAGAAATATATAATTGTGGAGTTGATGCAGAAGGAAAGTTTAGCAAAGAACTGCCCTGGCATTTTGGTAAAGATTATGGCACTAAATCTTGTCTTTATCTTCCGAGACATGGGCGAATGTAATCTTGATTTGACTCGAGAGTTTTATGCCAACTGGTCCCCAAGGACTACGGGAAATGAAGTAAAGATTCGGGGGGAAGTCTTGCAATTGAACGCTGATTTCTTCAACTCTTTCCTGGGTGCTCTAAGTGTGGATCAATCACCATTCAAGGAGATCTACAACAGACCTCCCTACAGAGCCATCAGACATACGTTGTGTGGATCAAGGTCCATGACCAGGTGCACTCATCATAAAGATAATGGTCCTCATAATACTGACCTATATGCTTGTTTGAACAGAGAAACTCACATATGGTTAAGAATAGTCAATTCCTGCTTGATTCCTGGGACACAATACACTAAGGTCACGCGTGATCGAGTCTGCTTGGTATATGCTCTAATGACGAATGTTCCCATCAACATTGGTGTAGTTATATGAACGTTGATGCGAAAAGCAAGGGTGCACAAAAGGTCCCATTTCAGTTTCGGCAATTTGTTGATTGCAATTTTAAGGAAAGAGCACATTCAGGAGGAGCCAGCAGACCATAAGTTGCCACATAACTCGAAGAGGGTAGATCTCACGAAAATCAAAGATCCAAAAACTGGTCATGGCATCAACCTTACCACTGCTGAGAGACATGCTTGAGATGAGAGTTTTTTTTGCCATCTGTATGGCATGACTAGGTTCACTATGATGAATGGGGGTCGTATGCCGACTGATGTAAAGCTTCGACAGTTGGACTATGACTACCCGCTTAATGAGCATGCTCGGTCCATGTGTGGAGTGAGGGTAAATTTTGAAGAACCTTTAGATGATGATGTGCCGACAGACGATAATCACCAGCTGCTAGACTCTGATGTGGAGGACAACTCTGATGATGATTCTGATGCAGGGGGTATGACCCCGGATGTAGAGGAGGAGTCTGACTAACCAGGTTTTTGCTTATTTATTTACACTGGGGGCAGTGTGTTCGTTCTTAGTGTGGGGTGTTGCACTGCGTACTGCTTGCCTGCATTTATTCTATAGTCGTTTTGATTTAGTCGTAGTTAGTTAGTTGTAATTAGTCAGATTTTTCATGAAATTGTTCTTATAGACGGCATGGCATTATAACAGGAGTTTGTGCTGAATCACTACTATTGAAACATTTAGG
>NW_025848704.1:0-1177 GCF_002878395.1 Capsicum annuum
CAAAGACCTCAAAGGCGTGAGAAATACATCCAAAACTCTTGGTAAGGCCGAAAAGTACTACTATGATGTAAACCACACATCAATACAGTTTTGAATATATTTAAAAAATAAATAAAAGTGGGATAGAAGTAACTTTTGGGCCAACAAATATTATATATCCAAAAGATTAATTTAAGCCAGACATAAGTCATTAAAGTGACCATTCTAGAACCACGGGACTTGAGGGGTGCCTCACACCTTCCCCTCGGTCAATAGAATTTCTTATCCGGATTTCTAGATCGCAGACAAAAAATTATGAGTCATTTCCTTTTGAATGGAGATTCAATAAGGTGACTTGGAACACCCAAACTCAATTCCAAGTGGTAATTCTGTAAATAAAATAATCCCTATTCAAAATGTCACTTTAATTGGAAAAACTCATTTTCTCTAAAATCAACTCCCTAGCGGGGTCGGATGCAGAGAAAAAATAGGGGTGTGACAGATGGCGACTCTACTGGGGATATAACCAGAATTCGAGCTTTTATATTGACTTGTTTGGCTTTATTTAGTTTTTATATTGTATATTGATGACCTAAATGTGTTCTTTTCCTACATGTTTATCGCTTTGGTATTATTTGAATTGCAATATAAAATGTCTTCTCTCGCGCACCCATCTGAGTCTTCTGAGATACTGTATATTTGGACATGCAGTATACGCTCCCGAACTTGAGATACCAGAGATGTGGCAACGCTTCTGGGAAGGATTCTGTAGTCACCCATAATTTATGACGGGAAGGGACCAATAGTGAGGCCGGAAAGCCCTGCTACCGGTAAAGCTAGCCCTTGCCGACTCGAGTTGTCTACTCGTTTTACCGCCAGTCTAGAGACCTAAATCCACCAGGTTGAACCTAGCATAACTGGAACTTAGACATGGCTATCCCTAATAGACTGCGTTTTATTGGTATCACGTGCAATTTTGACTTAGTGGGGCTCGACCCGGGGGTCGGGTCCGTCTAGGTCAGGTGTCACCTTTTGAGACTATCATGTACATTTTATGTGCTACTTGTTGCATTATAAGAAATGCCATATCGAATGTTGACCGGCTTTTAAGTGAATTAATTGATCTGAAAAAAAAAGGGTTAAATAAAAATTTTTAAGGGTTTATTTTAGAAAATATTATATATTTTCTAAAATAAAC
>NW_025848704.1:1277-3878 GCF_002878395.1 Capsicum annuum
ATGTTGACCGGCTTTTAAGTGAATTAATTGATCTGAAAAAAAAAGGGTTAAATAAAAATTTTTAAGGGTTTATTTTAGAAAATATATAATATTTTTACATAGAACTTTTCTGAAAAGATTAAGTGGTTTTAACGTCGTGGTCTCGTTATGTCCATTTTCTTTGGTTTTAAAATCTCTCTTAGGAATATCATAGAGCCCATTTTTGTCAAACACAATTAAAATTTTGTCAAACAATTTGGTCCACCATTTTGTTTTAATAATTTAATTATTTCTGATGTGTCTAGTTCAAACGTCATCAAATTATTGTCTCTACTCTAGGATGTTTTAGAAGACTTGGATACTTCCTGTTTCGTCAGTTATTATTTTCTCATGCTCATTTTGAAATCTTATTCCATGTCGTTCCGTCAACTTCTTTTGAAAATTATTTTTGTCTTGTTTTAGGATGTTTAAAATAGAATTCTTATTTGCCATCATTATCTTATAGGGCAATATGAACTCATTCGGAAGGAGTGACAAGAGGCCGAGGGATGATGAAGTACCCCATTTCATGGTGTTGGATAAAGTTCCAAAGCTATTGCGGATATGGTATAATAATATGACTGACTATGGACAAGGAGAAGTATATAAACACTTAGGATTTTTAAGGAGTCTGTTGAGTGTTGAATCACGAAGAGACGTGATAGAATCTTTGGTACAGTTTTGGGATCCTTCAAACAACGTATTCCGATTCTCTGACTTTGAGCTCACTCCTACACTGGAGGAAATAGGAGCATTTAGTGGAAAGGGAAAGAACCTTCACCGAGGAGAACCCATGATACCGAAGCATGTCACTTCCGAAAGATTTTTCGAGCTATTGCACATAAAAGAGAAGAACATAGAGGCTGCCTAGAAAATGGATGGGTTCGTCTAGAATTTTTGTACCAAAGATATGGTCAGGAAAGTGGATTCGAGTTGTTTAGATCAGAACTTAACAACGGGGGGTGCTACCGAACCTGGGAAAAACACAGTTCTGAAGCATTCATAGTGGCCTTTTTGGGAATCATGGTATTTCCAAAGAGAGAAGGAAAAATCAACACCAATCTGGCTGCGTTTATTACCGCTTTTGAGAGGAATCCTAAGGTCACCCTCGTGCTTGGCAGATATTTATCGGGCCCTGACAATGTGCAAAAATGGGGTGGACTATTTTGAAGGATGTAATATTCTATTGCAGTTATGGATGCTCGAACATGTTCGTTATCATCCATTATTGTAGATTTTTTATTTGAATGGAATGATTATATCAATGGCCATGAGAAGAGGATGGAGGACCAAAACTTTCCCGAAGGAATAGGAGCTTGGAAGGAGTACTTTGAGGGGTTGACGACGGACAAGATAGTGTGGAATTATCATTGGTTCCCCTCAAAAGAGGTGATATATATGTCTACTTTCCGACCCTTCATCGTCTTAATGGGTCTCCGAGGTGTTCAGCCCTAAATGCCACTAAGAGTCATGCGACAATTCGGTCGATGTCAGCATATACCACCAATCGAGGATATGAAAGAGTTCATCTACGAATTCCTCCCTGACATCTCTCTAAGGAAGACTGAGATACTTAAGATTTGGGGAAGATGTGTACTTTCAGGTTTCGATCACATGGTGGAAGACCGCGACAAGGGCAGGGTAGACTATTGGTTTCTGCCATGGTTTCATGGCCAGTCTCCTCCTAAAGCTATGCCAGAAAGGTCAGCCAGAGAGCCAGTGGATCGAGAAGCGGAGATCGAAGTCAGAATTAAGCAGGCTCGATGAGAGGTAGAAGAGAACTATCGGTCTACTCTGCACGTCTTAAATAATGATTTGGAAAGGGCTAGAGAAGAATTAGTTCACCATGAGGCGAGATTTGAGGCCAGAATTAGGTCGGCTCGTAAGGATATTAAGAGAGAGATCCGTGTTTCTATGCATGCCCTATAAGAAGACCTGGATATTGCCACCGGTGCTATGGAGCAGCAATCGAGTGACTTTGAGAAAGACAAGGCCTTGCTGACGAGTACACAGTCGAAGCTTCGGGCTCAGCTAAAAGCTTCCATGGAATGGGAAAGAGAAAAAGCGAGACGCTTCACGACTTTTCAGAAGGAAGTTGAAGTTGAGAGAAACCAGTGGATGACCGAACGACAGGAGCTTCACTATCAGATCGATGACCTTCATGAACAAGAAGGAGACCTAAAGCATACCGTTCGCACTACGCAGCATTGGGTGCGAAACTGCCATGAGAGTATGATCGAGGCTAGGGGAGAAGTACTTCAACTCAGTGAAACCTTGATTAATGTTTATGCTAAGTATCTTCACTGAGGTGATGAAAATCTGGGCCGTCAGGCACGTGCTCTCGCTCCACATCTACCAAAAGCATTATCCAGGATCTACTCAAGTCTGAGGGAGGATTAAGTTGCAAGACATCTTTGGAAGGCTTCTTGATGATAATTATTAAAGTCTTTGTTTTCTTAGAGTTAGTTTCTTTATAGGTTTTTTAGTATTTCGCCAATATTCCGAGTCTGTTCTAGTTTTAGATAATTTTAGTTTCCTTTCATTAAAGCTTTGTTTTAAGAACAGTTGGAAATGTATGGAAAA
>NW_025848705.1:0-7318 GCF_002878395.1 Capsicum annuum
AGGAAAGATATGAGAGTCCTCTTTCTAATGAAATTGGTTTCATCCAATTTGGATATCGGAGTAAAATGTTATGGTTGATCTACTTCAGACTATCAAAACAGTCCACCAAAGGACAGATTCGAGAATTATTTGATTTTTAGGGGTGTTTTGGTCATTCCCACTCACCCAAAATCCGTCCAAACCTTATATTAAAGCCTATTAGAAGCATTATATGTTATATTTCAGCAAATTCACTCAAAAAGAAAACCCTAAGATCCTACATCCAACTTCAAGAACCTTCAAAGTTCACCATTAATTCTGCAAATTTATTCAAGATTTCAAGTTCCTAGTTCAAGAACTCCAAGAACCATCATTCAAAGCCACTATTAACATCTCAAAAATGAGTATCGATCTAAAGTTCATCATTCAAGGTATGTGGGGTATTTGAACAAGAACTCTCTTTCATTCTTGTGCCCAAAAGTAATTTTCTTTACAAAGGCATGATTTTTATTTGATTTTTATGAATTTGAAGCATGAACCCATATCTTATGATGATTATTATGAAATGTTGATGTTTATGATTTTGAAAGATGAATTTACATGTGTGGTGATATAAAGCATGAATCTTGAATGATATTTATCATGATTTAGATATTTGGGTCATGAATCCCCATTGGAAATTATATTTTTTTGAGAAAGTGTGTGTTATAAGCACGTTGATGTTGAATATTTGAGATATTTTGAATGATTTGACCTTTTGGTTTTAATGGAGTTGTTTTGAACTCGAGTGTGAAAGAAATCCACAACGTGGTTAATTTTGATAGATGGGAAGCATGACGACTGCCAATGTATATTTATATATTACTGAAATTTTGTTTTGTTATGGATTGTCTTTGAAATGATCTGAGCTAAGTCCGGGAGAAATCTTTAGCACCGAGTGGGAGGTATTAAGGGACCTTACTTCCGTAGGAGCGAGCCTGAGGCTGATTTATATAGTGATCACTAGTTTATGTGGATTTGATATCGATAGTCCTACTACGATGGCAAGGATAGGACGGCTCTCCCTAACGTGGGTTGTACATTGGACTCCATATAGCTCACATGGTTTATGTCGGTTATAGGATCTCCCAGTGTGTGTGTGTGTTTCCTTGTGTTTATGGTGAATAGTGAAGTGATTTGAAAGTGGAATTGTGAAAGTTATTCTTTCGAAAGATTTAAATGATATTTACATTATAAGAATTGATATTCTTGATAAACTGAAAGTGATTGACAAATTATATGATGACTCACATGTGTTATTATACTATTTCATCCTCTCTTGATTATGATGATATTTTTCTGGCTATGTGAGTCTTTCATACATCCTGCATATTTCTTATAAATATTTATGATGATGATGTTTATACAACTGCATACACCCCCATATACTCGGTTCCTTTCCATGGTACTGACCCACATCTTCGGATGTGGGCTACATTTTCTCGGAATGTAGGTTCAGGTGCTCAGTTCAAGGTTCGACAGTGATTCTTCGGGCACCCTATTCTACATCTACTGTTGTGGTGAGTCCTCATGTTCCGAGGACGTGATGTCTGATGTTGGTTTCACAGAATTGTTTACATTTGATAACTGAGTATGAGTCAGTTGGGGCATGTCTCAATGGCTCGCTGTTTTTATTGATTTTCTTAGACGCTTGTCAGACTAGTATAGATGTTGGGAGTTGACTAATAAGTCGTATTTTGTTATCTTTCTGAAATTCAAATATTCTTGGATGATGATTACTGTATTGATATTTGAGGGTTATTTATGAAAACCCCGTTGATTTGTGTTGAACTGAATGAAAATGGCTCAAAGGGTTAGCTTGGGGCTACTCGTAGCCTCAAGAACCGTGTGACGCTTCGGGACCCATTTTTTGGGACGTTACATCCGCATATGACAGGACTATACCACTCGTACCCCAACATACGGCTCATACCCATGAGTCGTATTGGGTCTAGAGAACGGAAATTCCAGGAAATTTTCTAATGGTCAAAACCTAGGATGTTTCAGTCTCTCTTACTAGGAACATTCATCCCCGAATGACGGATAAGGTAGGGGTAACCACATACTGAGATATTTGAATTACCAAACATATTCCCAATATTCATCAAAGTTTGAAAACAAAGAAGTAAATATATTAATCTTTCCTTTAACAAACTCAGAAAATAAAGATATGTTCAAGAACACATACCTTCCGCACGAATCCAAAGAGCAGAAAACAGATAGAACTTTATGTCCTTTTCCATTTTCCACGTAGTTTCTTCCACTTTATTATTCCGCCATAGAACCTTAACCAAAGCCACTTCCTTGGTCTGGAACCGACGAACTTGCCTGTCTAATATCTCAATCGAGACTTCTTCATATGATAAGGAATCCGAAATACCCAACCCTTCCAAAGAAACAACCGAGGAAGGATCACCACTACACTTTCTCAACATGGGAACATGAAAGACCGATTGAACCAAACTTAAGCTAGATGGCAAATCTAACTCATAAGCAATATTTCCCGCCTTTCGCAAATCACGTAAGGGCCAACATACCGAGGACTGTGTTTCACCTTTTTGCCAAACTGCACCACCCTTTATGGGAGACGCCTTTAGGAACACCCTATCCTTGACTTCAAACTCTAAGTCTCTATGCCTAACATTTGTATAGGACTTTTTGCGACTTTGGGTAGCTTTAAGCCTATCCCGAATCACTTTGACCTTCTCCATCGCTTTAAAAATCAAATTCAGGCCAAACATGTCCACCTCCCTAAGCTCAAACCAACCAATAGTAAATCTACACCTCCTACCATACAACGCCTCAAAAAAAGCCATACCAATACTCGAATGATAGCTATTGTTGTAAGCAAACTCCACCAAAGGTAGTTGCTTAACCCTATTGCCACCATAGTCAATCACGCAAGCCTGAAGCCTATCCTCCAATGTTTGAATAGTTCTCTGTGCTTGTCTATCCAACTGCAGATGAAAAATAGTACTCATACTAACCTTAGTCCCCAACCCTTTTTGGAAAGACCTCCAAAAGTGAGATATAAACTACATACCACGATCATAAATAATTGAAACAGGCACCCCACACAGCTTCCCAATCTCCTAAAGATACAACTTCGCATAATCCTTCACCAAAAAGGTAGTCCACACTGGCAAAAAGTGAGTGGACTTAGTCATCTTATCCATGATGACCCAAATCAAATCATACTGATTTTGAGATCGAGAAAGAGTAATAACGAAGTCCATATTGATCATTTTTCACTTCCATTCAGGAAAATCAATTTCTTGATACAACCCTCTTGGCCTCATGTGCTCAACCTTAACCTGTTGACATACTATACACTTGGCCACAAAATCGGCTACATCTCTCTTTATGCAATTCCACCAATAAATCTCCTTGAGATCATGGTACATCTTAGTCAAGCTGGGATAAATAACATAGCGCGACCCATGCACCTCAGCCAAAACCCTTTTCCACAATCCATTGATATCAGGAATACAAACCTCCCCTAGTACCTTAAAGTACCATCACCACAGATCTCAAACACCACTACTTTTTGCCTACTAACGTCACTTTTGATTTTAATCAAGACAGGATCCAACACTTACTTCTTCTTAGTCTCCGTACTAAGAGACAATCGAACTACCTCTTGCACTGTCACACTACCATCATTAGAGACCAAGAGACAAACTCCAAGATTAGCCAAATAGTGAATATCCTTTAGCAATTCTTACTTTTCCTCCTTTACATGAGCCAAACTCCCCATGGATAACTTGGTAAAAGTATCAACAACCACATTAGCCTTACCTGGGTGGTAGTGAATACTTATATCATAATCCTTGAAAAGCTAAAGCCATCTCCTATGCCTGAGATTAAGCTCTTTCTAAGTGAACACGTACTGAAGACACTTGTGATTAAAAAAGATATCCACGTGAACACCATAAAAATAATTCCGCCATATTTTTAGAGCAAACACAAACGACAATAACTCCATATCATGAGTAGGATAATTTCTCTTATGTACCTTCAACTGCCTGGACGCATAGGCAATAACCTTCCCATGTTGCATTAAAACACAACTAAGACCTACCCTAGATGCATCACAATAAACCACAAACCCATCATTGCCCTTCGGCAAAGTCAAGATTGGAGCCGAAGTCAACTTATCCTTCAACTTCTCAAAACTCCATTCATAAGCATCCGACCAAGAAAACTTAACCTTCTTCTGAGCCAACTTAGTCAAAGGAAAAGCTATCAAAGAAAATCTTTTCACAAATCACCTATAATACCCGGCTAAACCCAAGAAGCTCCAAATATCATATAGAGTCGTGGGCCTAGGCCATCTCTTCACCATAACAGCCTTCTGCGGATCCACCATGATCCCTTCACTGGAAATTATATGGCCAAGAAAGTCACAGCGTTTAACAAAAATTCACACTTAGATAACTTGGCATACAACTGTTGTTCCTTTAAGGTCTGCAACACCACACAGAAGTGATTAACATGATCCACCTTGCTCTTTGAATAAATCAGAATGTCATCAGTAAACACAATGACAAAGGGATCTAAATACTACTTGAACACCCTATTCATCAAGTCTGTAAATGCTGCCAAAGCATTAGTCATCGCAAATGACATCAACACTAACTCAAATGCCCATACCGAGTATGAAAAGCCTTCTTAGGGATATCCACCTCTTTAATATTAATATGATGGTACTCGAACTGAAGATCTATCTTAGAAAAGAACTTGGCACCCTGTAACTGATCAAACAGATAATCTATCCTTGGGAGAGAATACTTGTTCTTGATCATTACCTTATTCAACTGTCCGTAGTCAATGCACATCCAAAGAGAACCATCCTTCTTTCACACAAACAATACCAGTGCACCCCATAGAGAAACGCTAGTATGAATGAACCCTTTGTCTAGAAGATCCTTAAGTTGCTCCTTGAGTTCCCTCAAATCGGTCGGAGCCTTTCTATATGGACGAATAGATATTGGATGATCTATTCAAACTCATTAACAACAGAGACCAGGAAGATCATCTGGAAAGACATATGAAAACTCATTAACAACAGAGACCGAAGACAAAGAAGGACCTTCCGAATTAGAATCTTTAACCCAGACCAAGTGATAAAGAAAATCCTTAGAGATTAACCTCCAAGCTTTAATATCAGAAATAAATCTCCCCCTAGGAGCTAAGGAACTACCTTTCCATTCTATAATCAATTCACCAGTGAACTTAAAGATAACCTTACAGGTTCGACAATTCAAAGATGCGTAATAAGAATGTAACCAATACATACCCAGAATTATATCAAAATTTATCATATCCAACTCAAATAAATCTGCCAAGGTCTGCTTGCCACCAACAAATACCACAAAGCCCCTATCGACTCTCTTACAATAATTGAGTCTTCTACCAGGGTAGAAATAGAGAAAGGATTCAAAATAACTTTCGAATCGAAACCAAAACATATAGTCACATATGGAGTCTTATAAGAAAGAGTGGACCTCAAATCAAGCAAATAATATACTTCACGAGAAAAAAGTTGTAATGCATCAGTAACGATATCAGGTGACACCTCGGATTCCTGTAGGGATGCCAAAGTAAATAACTTATTCTGACCAACACTAGAACCTGTAGTCATAGTAGAAGCAGATGCTATACCACCAGATGCAGGAGCAAAAGATGAAGCCACAGGAATTTTATTCGCCCCCGTAGCAAACTTATTGACCAGATAATCCCTGAGCCGATGGACTACCTGGCCTCACTTTAAGAATTTTTCCATTTCTTTATAGAAATAAAACTGATGAGGATGAAAACAAAATCAACAAGGAGGACACAAAAAAATTGACTGACCTCCGCTTGCCTGAGATTGGGCAACCTATGGACGTGAATTGTCACCACCTTGATGACACCTATATCTCGATTGGTAAGGAGCACTAGCAGAATAGGAGTCAGAACTCCCTCAATTCTTTTTCTACCACTTGCCACCATCTCTACCACCCTAAGCACCTCCCTAATCATAAAACCTGCTCCTCTTTTTCTACCTATCCGCAAACTCTGCCTGCCTTCTTTTCTCATCCTCAACCTATTGTATATGAGCAGTTAATCTCAAGATGTCCATATTTTTAATCAGCAAGGCGGTCTTGCTCTCTAGAATCAAATCTCTATTCAACCCAGAAACAAACTTTCTCAATCTCGACCTCATATCAGCCACTAAGTCGAAAACATACCTTGATAGCTGATGGAGCTTCAAAGCATATCGTTTACTGACATCCTCCCCTATCTTAGGTTTAAAAACTCCTCTATCCTAGCTTTCCTCAACTCTTGAGGAAATAATCGATCCAAGAAGGCATTAGAAAAAGCCTCTCACAACCTTTTTTTTTATATCACCCCTATCTCTGTCCCGCTTCTCATACCACTGATAAGCAATATCCTTGAGCTGATAAGCTACAAGGTTAACCCCATCTACATTAGTAGCCTGCATCACCCAAAAGATCTTTTCCATCTCATCTAAGAAGCCGTGTTGATTCTCCTCCATCTTTACTCTAGTAAAAGTTGGAGGACCCATCTTCATAAATTGACCAACCCTTGTGGCCTTAGTAAATAAAGTACCAGTCATACCCCGCTTATCCTAAGCAAAAACCAGTTAGGCAATAATATGAATAGACAGATAAAATTCTGCATTCATCACGCTGTCCTGAGGGACTTGAGGAGAACTAGACAGAATAGGAGGAACTCTAGCACTATCAAAAATAGGACCATGAGATCAAAGATGTACTCCAAACATAGGACGTACCCCTTCAGCATTATCCCTATATGGGAAGGAAGAATTTTCTTGTGTTCTAGATCTACGAGTCACGATCTGAAAGACGAACAAATAAAGATTAGAAAAGATTTCTAGGATTGAGAACCAAACTTAAAGATAGAATACCAAGAAAGTAAAACATTCCTAAATATCTTACAGCCTCTTTCTTATGAGTGTGGTGTGCTTCATACCCCTAAAAGAGACTCTACTCTATACGACTTTGTAAAATTTTCAAGTGACCATGAACCTAGGCTCTAATACCAACTTGACACGACTCGACCCCGAGCCTTATCATAACGGGCATCCCAAGTCTAACCAGGACCGAGGACCTCCCTCTGTTACCCAATCCAACCACCTATATCCAGCCTTAGATGGACAACATTTCGAGTATATAACAAGATAACATAAATTCCCTCATAAAGAATCTAGGATAGGGTCATAATCATGACCGACCCGACTAAGTCGAACAGTACCAAATCAACCATCCAACTA
>NW_025848706.1:0-22500 GCF_002878395.1 Capsicum annuum
GGTGCATCATTATCTTTACATAAGCTTCGAGAATCTTTCAATGATGAATGAGGGACAGTGTCGTGTCTGACTAACTGGTCAGTAGAGGCTTAAGCAATGACGAAAATACAAATACATATGCTAAATATGGGTTTTAGAATAATAAATAAACCTTAACTTAATAGAAGCAGATGAGTGTAGTAGCCTAGTAGAAAAGGGTACATTCTCTAGACAAGATGTCATAGGTTTGAATCCTTATTGCAATTTTTGTTGTTAAAAATAATAAAACAATAAATAAAGAAAAAAAAATAAAGCAAAGGTAACCTAACCACTGGAATTGAACCTGGGTCACTTTTGTGGGAAACAGTAGCTAGAACCAACGCACCAAAAGTGCAATGACATTCAATATGGTGCACGTTTAATTATATATAAGTGTCTTAAGGTATATACATGAACATATGTAGAACTTTTTTTGAACTTAACGGGTGCATGTGCACCCCCCACCCTAACACGTGGGTCCACCTCTGCAAGTAGTATTCAAGAATGTTGTTCTTCTATTCTTGAACTGGTGATCTCACCATTTGATCAATGTCTCTCAAATATTTTTCAAGAGGAAAGTATTTTTTGAGTGTTTGTCTTTTCAAACAAAAGAAACACTATTTATAAGATAAAAGTTTCATGCAAGAGAAGAGTATTAATTAAGTAATAGTTAATAGGTTCATGAATATTTTAAAATAAAAAATATCTTTCTTTCAAGAACCTAAAACATAAAAACATAAAATTTAAAGTAGAATGAATTATCAAATTCACATTCATGCATGTTTTTTGTAACTCAAAAAACTTTTAACTGGTGCATTTGTTTCAAAATAAATTGAAACATAACTCAAAAGATTTTTAACCGATGTATTTGTTTCAAAATTGATTAAACATAAACTTTAACAATAACAATCCCCCACTTGTTTGAAGAAATTTTATCTTTAAAAAATAAAATTTATTTGAGACATTAATCTAGCAACATGTATTAATAATAGTGTCTTTTAGACTTGAACCATTAGTTAGTGAAGAATTTTTAAATCATTGACTATTTAGTGAACAAATCTTGAGCAAAGTAGTTCATTGAATGAAGTACTTCACGCATATTACTATATTCTGGTAAAAATCAAAATCCTTTGACACCTTACGGCCATGTGTCCTGAATCCTTTTAGCTAATTGCTTTAAGATTTTCTTGTTAAAATCTTATTGAAGCGGCCTCCACTTCGCACTTAGTGCGCTGAATTCATCAAGAGTAACTGTGCATATTCCGACCAAATAGTATATGAATTTCAATAAGAGAAATTAATCCCATCCTTCTTTCAACAAAGCATCAGTAAATCTATCAAAAGTATTCTTCCTACACACTGCAACCAAAATCAATGTATAGACTTATTAAGAGAATATAATCTCATCCTTCTCTTTTGTAGAAATACTGTCAAATTTATCAAGAGTGTTATTATTTACTCCAAATAAGATCGGACTTATAGATTTATAAAGAAAAGAATCTCACTCACTCTTTAGGGAATTTTTTTTTATTAATGTGCTTCACAATTGTAACTTTACTTGTTTTTTCCTTTGAACCCAATATTAAGTCATTAGGCAGGGTTATCATAAAGTACAATCAATCTACAATAATCTTTATTCCCATCCCATTACATATTTATACCACTTATTCCTTGCCTAACCCTTTAGAGAAAGAATCTGCTAAATTGAGTTTGAACTTCACATATTGAAGTGATATTATGGCATCTTCCAATAATCTTTTCACATGATTGTGTTTGAGACGAACTTGTCTTGACTTGCCATTGTAACAATCACTTGAAGCCCGAAATATAGTAGTTTTGTTATCAAAATAGATAGACAAAGGTGGTATTGACTTACCTCATACCGGAATATCTATCAGCATACTCCGCAGCCAATCAACTTCTTATCTAGCAGAAGACCTAGTGATAAATTTTGACTCCATGATTGAGTGAGTATTACATGTCTGCTTCTTTGATCTCTAAGATATTGTTGCTCCAGATAAAGTGAAAATTTAAGCAATAATAAATTTAGAGTCATTAGGATAAGAATTTCAAGTAGCATCATTGTAGCCTTCAAAAACTGCTAGAAAGATAGAATAATGCAGGCCAACATTAATTATACCCTTTGAATACCTTAAAACATGAATTAAGGCTACAATTAAACTTGCTGAAAGTCCTTACTACTGCTCAAAGTTCCTACTGCATACCAACATTTGGCCTGGTACAATGTAAGACATACATAAGACACCCAACAATTTAAGAATATGTCAATTTATCAAGAATATCACCAGAGTTTTGTACTAGTTTGATGCTGGGATCAAATAGTGTAGGAGCAGGCTTGTCATCAAAATAACCAAACCTCTTCAGAACCTTCTCAATATAACTTGTCTGAGTAAGAGTCAAACCATTTTCTAATCTTAGAAATTTGATGCCTAAAATTACATCAGCTTCTCCAAGATCTTTCATTTCAAACTTAGAAGCAAGAAAGCATTTTTTTTCTTTGACTCTTTCGATATCAGTTCCAAAGATCAACATGTCATCTACATAAAGACATATTATAACACCAAATTTTTTAAAAAATTTACCAAATATACAGATATCTCTATCATTGACTAAGTAACCATTAGAAATCATAATTTTTCTAAATTTCTCATGTCATTGCTTTGGAGATTGTTTTAATCGATAAAGAGATTTAAAAAGATTACAAACTTTACGTTCTTGACTAGGAATGACAAATTCTTTTGGTTGTTTCATGTAGACTTCTTTGTCTACATCCCCATTCAGTATCCCCATTCAGAAATGTGGTCTTCACATTCATCCGATGAATCACAAAATAATGAATTATTGTTAAAGAAATCAAGAGACGAATAAAGGTCATCCGAGCTACAGGTGCAAAGTATCAAAATAATCAATATCTTTTAATTGAGTAAAACCTTTAGATACCAAGCGAGATTTGTAATTATCTAAAGTATCATCGGATTTTATTTTCCTCCTAAAATTCCATCAACAACCAATTAATTTAAATCATGAGGAAGATCTGATAAAATTCATGTATTATTTGACAAAATAGAATGCATTTCATCATCAATAGTTTCACACCAAAAAGGAGAATCATGTGAAGACATAACTTCAGCATAACTTTCTGGATCTTTATCAATCAAATAGACTTGAAAATCAGGTCCAAACTCCTTTGGTTTGGCTAATCTTGAACTATGTCTTGATTGACTTTCTTCCACTGGCTCAATTATTTTTCTTTTAAGAGGAGAAATAAAACTTGCATCTTGTTCAAAAGAATATTTTTTTTCATGAGAAATATATGCTCAAAAAAGTTGGCATGTAAAAATTCAGTAATTGTGTGAGGGCTTGGGGTCCCAAGATTTAAAAATCTATAAGTTTTACTAGTTTGTGAATAACCAATAAACACATAATTTATTCCTCTATAACCAATGTTAATCAATGTTGATTTGATAATTGAACATGAGTCAAGCAACCCCATACTTTAAAATATTTGGCTTTCGATTATTCCAAAATTCATATGGAGATACGTCATGATTCTTGAAAGTAATTCTATTTAAATTATGACCTGCGGAACGTAAGGCTTCAGTCCACAAATTTTCAGGCGTACTAGATTCATAAAGGATAAAATTTATCATTTCTATGAAAGCCCTATTTTTTCTTTATGCTACACCATTTTCTTGTGGTGTATAGGACATGGTCAATGTCTTGTCAATGTCTTCTTTTTCATAAAAAATAATAGAATCTGACTTTAAGTACTCCCTACCTCTTTCAGACCTAATTGATTAAATTTTCAAACTCAATTTATTTCAACCTCAGCTTTATATGTTTTGAAAGTCTCAAATATTTTATCTTTTATTTTTAATGGAAAGACATATGTATATCTTGAGTAGTCATCAACGAAAGTGATAAAATACCTCTTTTCATTACGTGACAAGTAATTCATCTCATAAATATCAATGTGAATTAATTGGAAAAGTGTTGAAGTCCTTTTAACTGTCTTAAAGAACTTCTTTGTAATCTTGCATTTACTACAAGTAAGATATTTAGTAATATGATTCTTTTTACTGTCTTTGATTAATTTATTATTCACCATAAGTTGAATGGATCTAAAATTTACATGACCAAGACGTGCATGCCATGAATTCAAAGACTCCACAAGATAAGCAGAAATATTTTTATTTTCAATATTGAGTTTAAACATTTCATTTGCAACATAGCATTTTCCAACAAACACACCATTTTTAGATAGAATAAACTTGTTTGCCTCAAAAAACTCTTTTAAAACCATGTTCCAAAAGAAGCGTATCTGACACCAATTTCTTTCGAATATCTGGAACATGCAATACTTCCATCAATGTAACTATCTTTTCGAAAGTATATTTCAGTTCAACAGTTCCTTTTCCTACAACTTTAGTAAAGGAGGAGTTTTTCATGTTGATACCTAATTTTTTTCCTTTATGACGAAGTTTAATTTTGAGTTTCTTTGATTTTAAATATAATTACAATATTTATTTTATCCAAATAAAAACTTTTAAAAAAATTTATCAAGATAATTTTATCATTTAAGTAGCGATTATATACTATCGTATTTATATATATTAGATCATATAATTTTATTTCTTGAATAATTAGTTTGCTAAAAATTTGATTTTAATAAAGGGTTATCTCTTATTTTTTGGTAAATAAGGTTTCATTAATTACTTAAGAAAGGAAAGCAGCAGTATGCATAAGAGTTTACAAGTAACCAGGTATATTAAACTGGATTAATATCAAATAACTGATAGTTAAGTTTTGATGGGCTATCAGTAGTACATCGGATACTTCTTTCAAATATAGTTCCTATCGTGTCTGCCCATAAAGCTTGTCGAGCACACACTAGAGGAACTTCAAAGTTTCGTTCCCGCAAAATCAGTTGAGCTTGCTCTCATCTTTGCAAGCACATCTGCCACCATGTTTTGCTCCCTATAGGTGTGGCATAGAACTGGTTCCCCTAGCCTCTTTAACCTGTACCTGCAGTCATGAATAATACCAACATAGAGGAGATTGTTAGAAGTGATCATTTTGAGAATTTCCAACGAGTTAGTGTTGATTTCAACCGACAGGTAGTTGTAAAGTTCAATAATTTTGAGACCCTACTGTAAAGCTATCAATTCCATTTGGTTATTCATGACATTGAGATAGCTTCTAGTGAAACCAATCATCTAGTCACCATTATGGTTCCTGATTACCCCCCCCCCTCCCCTCCCGATCCCCCCTTTCTAGGATTTTCTAGACATGAACCGTCAATGTTAATCTTATAAGAGCAGCGTCCAAGAGGTTCCTATTTGATGTTTACCTGGATGATAGTTCTCGGAATTCTTTCTTTAAGGTGCATGTGGGAGAATTCAATGGCCTGGGCATAAGCATCTTCGAAGGATGCCTCATTTGTGTGATGGCTAAAGGTGTTATCGTTCCTAGTTTTCCACATAGTCCAGAGACAGAAAGGAAAGAGCTCAGCCCAGAGAATGAGATTATCAAAGCACTTATTCTTAATCAGTTCCTAGGTTGTCATCCACTTCTTAAGTTTGAAGTCATTAAACATAAATTTTGGCCTGGTCTTTTGGTTGGTTTTGGTAAAGAGATCAATCCATATTCTCTTAGAACTAAAATAATCAAAGAACACATGGTTGGTGTCTTCGAGAGGGCTGTTGCAGATTTGGCACTTGGGGTCGACATTGACATCTTTTTTTGCCAGATTTATATTGGAAGGAAGTCTATTATGAAGAATCTTCCAGATGAGGAATTTGATTTTGTTGGGAGTTTGGAGGCTCCACAACGAAGTCCAGTTCCCAACAATGTTAGCGCTCATTGCCTTCCTCTTGTGGATGAGGTAGTTGTAAGCTGTCCTGATGGAGAAGCATCCATCTCCATTCAATCTCCACAAGGGGGTATCTTTGTTAATATTTTGGTTAGGAAAGAAGACACTAGCTGTGCTATGCCTGATATCTTATGGAATTTCAATAGAGAGGTGGTCAAAATTCCAAGAGTTATTTTTCTACACCTCAGACAGCTTCACTTTTTCCTCCTCCCTGTTGAGGGGGCCCTGAATGGTAGCCCTCAAGGAGGGGTTGTTTGGTGTCCATCTATCAATCCAGAACTGAGTTTCGTGACCATCATTGACGCTCCAAATACTATCCTGATGACAGCCATGCCAGCCCTTCATGACATTTCTCTAAGTTCTAGAGCTGTAGGGAGAGATGTCTAATCCTTTGGATTTGTATTTGTCGTTCAGGACTCCAACCCAAAGGTAAGTAGGATTGTGAATGAATCTTCATGCCAGACTCATCAGCATAGAAATGTTCTTGAGTCTGGCTTTTTGATTGCCAAGTCCTCCTTCCTTTTTGGGAAGGGTTACTGTATCCCAGGAGACTAGGTGCATTTTTCTCCTTTCACTGATGGACCCCCAAATGAAGTTTCTAGTTATCTGGTCTATGCAATCCTAAATTCTCTTGGGAATCTCTATGAACTGCATAATATGGTTAGGCATTCTTCCAAGGGAGGCTTTAACAATAATGGTTCTACCAGCTATATTGAGGAATTTAGTTTTCTATCCCCCCAGCTTGGTGTTAAGATTATCCAGGATGAATTGGAAATCTTTATCCTGAGGAGTTTGATAAAAAATAGGAAATCCCAGATAATTCCCAAAGTCACTTTTGGATTTTATTTGAAGAGTTAGGGTAATGAGAGTTTTGTTCACCTCAGAACAGTTTCTTGAAAAGACTATTTTAGACTTGGAATATTGACCCTTTGGCCTGAATAATGACTAAAATTGTTCAGGGTATTCATGATTGTTTGACAGTTTTTGTCATCAGACGAGCGAAGAGGGTGAGATCATCAGCAAAGAATAGATGGGATATTTTAAGGCCCCTGGGACAGGTGGAGATAGGAGTCCAGTTCAGTAAGTTTACTTCGTGGTCTATCCTTCTGGAGAGGAGTTCCATACATATTATAAAAATGTAGAGACAGATAGGATCACCCTGTCTAATTCCTCAAGTGGGTTTAAAGAAGTCAGTCTTACCTCCATTGATGAGAATAGAGATGCTAAAAGAGGAAATGCAAGACAAGATAAGCTTTGTCAAGGTTTTGGGGGACATTAAAGAAGTGGAGGGCCCATTCTAACCTATTAAAAGTTTTTTTCAGATTAATTTTGATCATCATGTTAGCCTTCTGTCATTTCAATTTGAAAAAGAAGGTAATGAATTCTTGGACAATGATGGCATTATTAGCAGCTCTTCTGTTGGTCATAAAGATAGATTGGCTACTGCTGATGATGGTAGGGAGGTGCCTCTTTAACCTATTAGCTATTATTTTGGTGATGATTTTGTATTGAGTATTACATAGCCCAGTAGGCCTGAAGTTCCTAAGATTAGTAGCATTTCTACATTTAGGAATAAGACAGAGATAAGTTGTGCTAAACCTTATCATCCATAGTGAAGTTTCGAAAGGTATCCTAATAGAACTTCACTACAGAAGGGCCTACGATGTTCCAGTATTTCTGGTAGAGGAGAGGGTGGAGCCCATCTTGTCCTGGTGCTTTGGTAGGATTAAATGAGAAGACAAATCTTTTTTTCTCATCATGGTCCAAAATTGCCAGCATGATTTGATGATCCTCTAACTGATGGAACCTCTACTGGAGGGGTTAACTTGGAGGCCTAAGGGGGCACTGAGCTATTCAGAGGTGTAGAGATTCAGGTAGAATTTGTTGATGGAGTCTTTGATTTTCTCTTCCAGGTAAGTCCAATTGCCAGAATCATCCTTCAGGGAATTTATCATGTTTCTCCTCCTTCTATTCAAAGTAGAAGGGTGCAAAAACTAGGTATTACTATCCCCTTTGGTGAGCTAGTTGATTTGGGATTTCAGCCACCAAAACTCTTGCTCCTACTCGAGTATGTAGATATAATCTTTAAGAAGTTGGCATTCAAGGTCATGGAGGAATTGAATATAAGGATAAGAATTGGAGTTATGGACCCCCCCCCCCCCCTATTCTGGTCATAAGTCATCTCTTCTTATGAAAGATATTCCCAAAGGTTTCTTTGCTCTACTAGATAATTTGTGTTTGAAAATGGGTAGTGGCTTAGGTGATATTGCTATCTATTCCAAAGGATTGGGAGACCATATGAGAAAAGAATAGATGGGAGCACTACATTGTTTCCATCCTGAATGGTGTGTCAGTTGGAACCCTTTGCTTTTGAAGGAAAAAAAAGGGGGGGAATCATCCAAAGGATTGGGAGACCATATGAGAAAAGAATAGATGGGAGCACTACATTATTTCCATCTTGAATGGTGTGTCAGTTGGAACCCTTTGCTTTTGAAGGAAAAAAAAAAGGGGGAATCATCCTAATGGGTTTTGGGTAAGTAGGTTACCGTAGCCTTAGGAAATAGGGAGATCCAGTCATCATCAGCTAGACGCCGATAAAGTCTTTCAAGAATAAGGGAGTTTGTCCTTTTATACTATTTGTAAGTCCAAGTAAACCTGCTACCCTTATAACCTAAGTCAATCAGGCCACTTTGGTTGATGCAATCCTAGAACCTTCTAGCCCTATTGTGGTTGAGACTGTTTCCTCCAAACTTATCAGAGGAAGTCAGAATCTCATTGAAATCCCCACCCTCTAGCCAAGCACAATTAGTATTATTCTTGGTGGTGTCAGAGAAATCAATTAGCTAATTCCAAAAAGCCTTTCTATCTTTGAAATTATTGCTGGCATAAATTGCACTGAAATACCAAAAAAAAAAGGATTACTGACCTGAACCATGACATGAAATCCTGAGGTGAGGTGTTGATATCACTGATACTGAGGATGTCCTCATTCCACATGATGACTAGACCTCCCGACATCCTAACAATAGGATATTGGATTTTTTTTAAGAAACCCATCTTTCAGTGAGGTTGTTGTGGTCACTCATTCTATTCTCTAAGAGGGCTAAGATGACAGGCCTATGCATATCGATCATGGCCTTGCAGTGCCTTTTAAATTCGATATTATTGGCACCTCTAGTGTTCTAGATGATACAATTTATCATTGGTATTAGTGGTAACTCCCAATCCTGAGCTTCCCTCTGGATCCCCTTGCCCTTGTGTAGGTGACTGTCTGGTCTCTTCATTTTTTTAGATAATTGAGATATTTTGGTCTTGTAAAAACTGCCTATAATTGGGTTGGAAGGAACTATCTCTAAATCTAGGAGGGTGGTTTCCTTTGGGATAAGGACTATAGATATCTCGCTTGAAATCTCCTCGAAGGTGAGGTGAGTTGTCCTTCCTCGGGTTATTTCTTCTAGTTTTGGAACCTTTAGTGAGGCTAGGATTCTCTCTAGTTCCTTGTTCCCTTTCCTTAGTGTTGTCATTATTTTATCCCTTTTCATTATTTCTAGTGACATGTTTTGGGTTATATACTGGGGCATTGGAAATCGGGTGTCCCCACTAATTGGTACAAAAAGGGGTCCCTTCTCTAGGAGATCTTTTTTCTTTTGGGGAAAGAAGGGGAGTAATAAGCTGGAGGTTATCATTTCTTCATTGAGAGCTTCTGCGGTCAGGGGGTTTAGGTTGTTTGGGTTGGTCAGGTTCATAAAGGAATTCATCCATATGTTCTATCCATGATTCAACAAGCCCTAATTCAATCCTTCCATGATTACTTGTTCCAGGTAATGGGGGTTTTAAATGAGGACTGTTATTTTTCTCCCCTCCCAACTCAAGTTTAATGGGACCACCTACTCCAATAAACCTATCTCCAACTATGAAGTTGGTTGGTGGTCCAGTGGTAGTGGTGTAGTGATGAAGGTCAGTGCATTTGGAAGGTTGAGATTGAAAGTGCCTTCTGCTGATGACATCATCTTTTGGAATATTGTTCGAAAGAGAATGGATTTCAGTTTGAGCCAAACACTTAGAATTAGGCATTGAGTTTTCCTTGGCCTTGGGAAGGTTAGAAGCCTCTTGGCCATTATTGTCTCCTTCATCAGTCATCTCATGGTTAGTGATATGACTAGTTGAGATGTTATTTACTAGGTGAGAAGCCGTGGGTTGACTAGAAGAGGCAAAAAGAAGCTCCAAATTTCAAGGTTTGTGGAGGTTTCCAGTCTCAGTCGATTTCTCTTTTTGGGGATTAGTGGGGCTCTTTTGTTTTTGTCCATGCATGCCTCTATTACCTTTCTCATTCAGGTCAAGATTGTCACCCTTGTATTGAGAAGTGAAAGAGGTGGGCTTGTGTGTTGGGACCATGTGTTTGTTGTTAATCCTGTAATTTGATTTAGTCTTACCTTGGTCTTTCCCAGTAATGGGCCTGGTATTGGTTGGCCCAATTGTTGGAGACCTGGGAGTAGTCGATGGACTTGAGAGATTGTCCAAATGGGTAGTGGGTTGGTCCAGCCTCAAGTCAGGTATGCACTCCAGAGCATTTCCTTTGGTGTTACCCTTATGCTCTGAAGTGAGAAAAGAATCACCAGTCGGTGTTCCCATAGAAGAAGGGTACTTACCTGGATTTGCAATGTTGGTGGTGATTTTGGCCATGTTAGTTCTCCTCTCTTTACCTCTTTTGAAGGTAACAGTATGCCATTTGTAATCCATGGTTTTCACTGGTTGTGTGTCTATCAATTCCTCTGTCATAGTAGCTGGGAGAGGAGGACGATTCCTATAATTCACAGTTGTATGTCCGAGGCATCCACAAATTTTGCATAAGAAGTTGTCACCCTCATAGTGAATAGCTTGTTGGTGACCACCAATGGAGATGACCTGTTTTAAGGGTGCTTCTATTGGAATCTGAACACAAATGCGTGCATATCGGCCTCATAATGTCGAGGATGTGCACACATCAATCTTTACCAATGTTCTTAGCTTATTCCCAACCCTTTCCAGAATTTTGATGTCATAGAATTCAGTGGGCATTTGTGGTAGACGAATCCAAATTATCGTAGTTTGGATCTTCATCTCTGTTAGGACAAAATTCGGTTCCCAAGCCGGGACTGATATGTATGCCCCGGTGATAAACCACAGACCTTATTGTAGGGCTCTCTTTTGGCATTCTACATTACATAATTTCACAGTGTAGAAACCCATACCCAGATCTATGAGTGCAAAGGCCTCTTGAATTTTCCATATCTCTGTCAGCTTTAATTTGAGATATTGGTGGTTAAATTATTTCCACACTGCTTTGATTATTACTGAGAATCTCCAGGGCTTGTAGATCCGAAGCTTATCATCTTCAGAGAGGGGAGATTGAGTTAGTCGATTTAACAATTGAATCTTTCGACGCTTCGATCAGAAAGGTTGGTTGGTAGTGTATCGAGGTGATACAATTGCCCTTCACTTTATCGTTGTACGATGGAGGGTTACCTTGGTCAATAGCCATTTGACTTGGTCCCTTATCGGGTGGTTCTGGATGGGTCAGTCTGGTTGGAGGTGTATTGTCCATATTAAGGTGGAAAGATGAGTTAACGAGATGGCGGACCTCACCCTAATAAAGGGTTATCTCAAAAATTAATTCAAATGGATAAAGTATTGATTACGCATAATTTGTTCTCAAAAATAATTTATTTAAAAAATATTTATTTGATTTTGTTAAACCAAGAAACTTCGGATTAAACTGGTTGATAATTTGTATCAAATTTTATTTTGATTTTAGCTAATTTATTGAATTTGATCATAATTGAAATCAATTTGATCACAATTGCAATGCAATTGGCCTATTGATTTATTAAACAACCTTGTCTTAAACCCTACCCTATTAATTTAAGGGAAAATTTAAGAAATAGCAATTATAGAGCCTTAATTGTAACTTTTATAGCAACAGTTTCAAAATTACAAAAAATAACAATATGTATTTTGTATTTTAGTAAACTGTTGATATTTAAATACATATACAATTAGAGATTCCCTTCCTAAATTAATGCTAATCTGTTTGAGTTAAATAAGAAAAAAATTGTTTCTTAATTTATGGCAAATTTAATTTTACAGATTTTTTTACCTTATAAAACTCTTTTTTACTACAACTGTTAAATTACAACTACTAATGAAAATTCAAAAAACGTTTTTCATATGCAGCAACTCAAATCAAATTCAAATTCAAAAATGTTTTCCTTCATGTTATTTTTTTTTGCTGATTGACTAAAATTTTGAAAAAAATATTGAAAATACAACGGTCCAATTACAGGTATTGATCAACTAACTCTATTCTATTTGTGGCTTTCATAAAATTAAAGTGCAAAATTGTTGAAAAACTTGTAACAAATTTGTGTATTGGTCGCGTAATTCAAAAATTTGAGATCGTATATGAATTTTATCAGTTCTCGTAAAAAATGGTTTAAGTAAAAAAAATTTTCAATTTCAAATTTGCTCTTGTCGTTCTATTATTTAAAAGTTGAGATGCAATTTTTATATGTTAAATTTGAATTTTAGTTTAGGATAACTAGTGTTGGACTAAAACTTTTTTGTCTGTTTGAATTGTAGTTTTGTATACACGAATTAGTTATTGTATATAGTACATATTTGAGTTTGAAACAAACTTGATTCTATTTGTGATTTTCATAAAATAAAAATGCAAAAATTACTGAAAAACTTGTAACAAAATTGCATAACAGTCGCGGAATTAAAAAATGTGAGATCGTATATGAATTTTATCAGTTTATAAAAAAAATTGTTTTAGCGATTTTTATTTAATTCAAAGTTATCTGTGTCGTTATGTAATGTGAAAATTGAGATACAATTGTTATATGTTAAATTTGAATTTTAGTCGATGATAACTAGTATTTGAATAAAAGATTTCTTTCCGTTAGAATTCATTTTACAATTTTGTATGTACGAATTAGTTGTTGTATATTGTACATATTTGATATTTAAATTTTATTTTAATTATTTTCTTGTGTTCTGGAGATTGACAATGAGAAACATACATGTTCTTGTTAAACACTCTTGTAGATGGACATATAAACAACATTATGAAGATTAGATATGTTTTTAGCTATATGTATTTATAATATACATATGTAGTACGTTTATGTGTTCACTAGCAGTTTCATATGTTTCCAACTATATGTATTTATAATATACATATGCAGTATTTTATGTGTAAAAATCATGTATTCTTATATGTATTTTTTCAATATGCAGGACATATATTTTCTTTGGCATATGGTGTACTTGATTCTGAAAATAATGCATCTTGGACTTGGTTCTTTGAGAATCTGAAGAAAATATACGGTGAAAGAAAACGTGTGTGTAGTTTTTGATCGTAATGCAAGCATCATAAAAGTTGTTGGTGGTGTGTACAATGATGTACCACATTATGCATGTATGTGACGTCTATGGGAAAATGTACAATAATATTGTTGTAGTTTAAATGTTGTAGTTATAGTTTAAATGTTGATCTGTTCATAATGTAGCATTATGTCAAAAAAATAATTGCTTCATTTTTTCACTGATAATTATATGATTCTAAATTTTGACTAAAATATTTGATGTTATTGAATTTGTTATGGTTAAATTGTAATAATTTTTTTACTGAACTTGCTTAACTTAATTCATTATGAATATATCATACAAGACATATAACATCATTGATTTATACTTAAGAAACTGAAAGCCACATTTACCAAATTTTTAATCTGAAAAAATACATATGAGAATCTATTAAGCACCTATGCCCATTTATGAAAACTAAGAATAAGTTAACATACCTTTATGTAATAAATAAAAAAAAAAATTAAAAAATACATATAAAGTCATATCAATTACGTAATGAAAACTTTAAATACATATGTTTTTTTTTGTAAATATATGCATTAATCATACATAATATGTATTATTCATAGATATGTACACATAATTGAAAAAAATCTATGGATAACTCATAAATTCATATGCATATCTGCTTAAATACATATGTATATCTAGTAAAAAACATACGTATTAAACTAGACAAATATATATACATATGCATAGCCGAAAAATACATATTTAGACAAATGTATGTATGTATATCCATAGCATAAAATATATATCCAGACTTGTAAAAATCATGTGCAATATTCATATATACATATGCATTATGCATAAATATATATGCGTTAATAATATATACATATGCATTATGCATAAATACATATGCATATCTGAAAAAACACATGCATTACTCAAAATACATATGCATAAAATTGAAAAACAAATGCATATATGGAAAATACATATAGTAACTGGAATATACATATTAATTACTCAAAAATATATTCAAAACTGGAAACCACATATTCATACCGACATATGCATAACAGTAACATAAACTAACCACGAAAATTTTTATTTTATAGTTTAAACATCAAAAATTTAAATATCACATCAAATAAACATTAAAATATCGTCTTTCAACATTAAAGTTACATATAAAACCTAAGAAATATTCAACTAAATGTTAGTCCACCTAAAGTTAACTATTGTCAAATACAACAAATTCTTCCTAATTGCGCTTGGACCACACAACTCTTCTTCTTCATGTAGACAACAAAAATGCTATTATTACAAAACATCTTGTACTAATTTTTTGTTAACATATACTTAATACGATCTTCAATGTCGTTGACCGTATGACATCCTATATGTGGAGCAAATTTGGGCAATACTCTTGTCATGTATAACTGATCATGCAATATCTATACACCACCAAAATATAATTATATGTAAAAGCAGGACACATATGTATTTATGAAATACATCTTACAGTTTCATTATACAATATATCATAAAACTATCATATATGTTTTGTGAATACATCACTGTTCCATATTTAAATTATCAAACATCAAAATACAAAATACAAACATTGTGATCATCTCAGGAATAACAAATATAAGAGAGCAATAAATACAAATATTAGCAATAACAAAAAAATTATATCTAACCAATAACAAATACATTTCATATACTTCAAGCAAATCAAATACATGTGTATTCTATTTATACATAACTGGTACAAAAATTATGTTTATCAAGAAGAAAGAAGTACATATCATAGTCAAAATCTAATTAATAACAAATACAACTTAACATAAATACAAATCTTAGCAATATGTATTCATAAAAACGTATCTAAACTGTGACATGTATAAACTTTACATTTCAAAAGTGTAACAATTTGTATTTATAGAATACATATTATACTTATATTACATTATATACGTATCTATTTTATGAATACATGAATGGTCCAGGCTAATACTCGCCAGTAAAACATCATTACTGTCGTTGTCGGTCACTGTCACGGTGAAATTCGCCGGATAGACCCTCCTTCCGTCGAAAATTCATTAGAAAACGCCGAAATCGGTTAGTCCAATTAAAGCCACCATCCCACCCATCATCGAAAACGGCATTTATTGGCTGAAAAAACACCAAAAAAATCACAAAACACCAAAACAAAACAAAAAAGAAGAAGATAACAATACGAAAAAATAAAAAAATATAAATTATATGAAAAGATGAGATGCATATACTATGGAGCACAATGTTTATCAATAGATTGAGATAAAAGTGAATACTGAAAAAAAAAAAATTCTCCATAACTACTCAATAAAATCCGTCATCTTCCAACATTTCTTCACATAATTCTACAACATGAGAATTCAATATCTATCAAAAACCACAAATATTGTGTTATATACTATGATAGTCGGAGTCTTCAAAAATGTCGTCACACTCTTGTCGGACTCTCCAAATGTATTATTTTTTTTAAAGTCCGAAGCAACATAGGTTATAAGTCATGGCATTTAAGACTCTGTGCATTTTGCTAGTGTCTAAATTACACCAAAGTCATAGTTTTTAGCATATTATCACTAAAAATTCAGCCATATTAAATCGTACCAAGCAAAAATCAGCTCATTAAGCCAAAATAATAGCTATAAAATGAAAAGAAAAAAAAAGGTTAACTAATAAAACTGATATGAACGCCAAGGCGGCGATGAACAACGGAGCAATCAATACACAAGAAGATCTCATACGTCACCAATGCCCAAGTTGGATTCTTAGCATTGCAATCGAAACACATCTAACAAAACAAATCAAAATTTGAAATCAAAAATCATGTAGAAAATCAACCAAAATTAACGAATCTAAAACAGATCTCAAGAATTTCTATGTAATCAACAAAATTAGATATAGAAGAACCCAAAAAGATTAAATAAAAATTAAAAGAGGAAATCAGGAACTATGTCTTTGAGGGAAATCAGGAAGTATTAGAAATCGACGGAGTTGTTGATCAGGAAGCTGCCGTTTCAGAGACTCGTGAGAAAAATTGCACAGGATTTCAAAATGGACCTGATGTTTCAAATTAGTGTTGTTGCTGCTCTACAAGAGGCTGCTAAGGCTTACCTTGTTGGTTTGTTTCAAAGTAGTGCTATTCATGCTAAGAGGGTTACGATTATGCCTAAGGATATTCAACTTGCTAAAGAATTCGTGGTGAAAGAGCTTAAGATGAAGTTTTTTAGGGTTAATGTTTTTAAGTTGCAGTATGTGTAAACTGTTGGTTTACTAGTATTCTCGAATGTGATTAAAAAGAAGTACGAGAAAGAAGAATAATGTGAGAAAAGGGTTAGAATTTTTAATATAAAATGACATCTAAATAGTTTATAGATTTTGTAAATAAAAATTATATTTTGTAAATAAAAAGAATGCTGGTATATTTTATAATATTTACTCTTAATATTTTTTTATAATGTTCCACCGAACCGGCCCACCAATTATACCCCTACCCAATCCACACTTTACCCCTCTTCTGCTGTCAGCCAATATCGATAAAAAACAACTCAGGATATCAACAGCTTCAGCCGTACAGACCAACAACTTCATTCAACAATCGATATCAGCAACGTACAACAATTTCAATAGAAACAACAACAACAGCCGATGACCCAACATCAACGATCCATACCTGCGAACCGACCCATATCCACATCCAGTTCAGCCAATAACGACACCTACCAGCCAACGTTCGGGTTGCACAATTCAATGAAAATTCAGACGAATTAGTACGGTTCCAGCTCAACAAACCTTATCCCATTCTTGAATTTGAATTTGAATTTTTCCAATAAATTTCCAGAAACACCCTTGAATTTCTAGCCTACATCAGTAGAATTTTCAAATTTCATTCGATTTGGCCTCTGTAATAGCCTATTGTTTTCATTAAAAAGGGGAGAGCTTGGATAGCAAAGATTATCATTTATCAGGGATTTTAGCTATGGAAAAAGATTTTAGCTCGTTGTCCCGATTTGCTGCTCCGAAAAAGGTAAATATATCTTTCTGTTCTTCTTCTTCTTTGTATTAGTAGCATTTTTTTTGTAATCGTAGTTATGGTGGGATTATGTTCTGTAGAAATCTAGGTTTTTTTTACTACTTTGACGATTTGGTGCTTGTGTACGTTGTTTCTCATGACTAATTTTGCTCTTTGATTAATTGAGAGTTACTCTGCTTATCTTGTTTTTTGGCTAGAAATGAATCATATTTTTGGATCTAACTTTGCCTTGTCTGTATGATTGAGATTTTCATGTCAGTTTCAGCTCTTAAAAGACTATTTTCGATCTATCAGTGATCCATCTTTTTAAACCCGATATGACTAAGTCTTGAATTTGAGTGATAGTAGAAAGTGTCGAGATGTTTTTCATAATAATATAATTGTAGTTTCTTTTCTTGTTTCCACTTAGCCAAATGTTTAAATCAGTAAAATTTTGTGCTTTGTTTGCACGAGTCTACATGAATTTCTTCTTCCTTCGTGGTTATCCAAATTGTTTTAGTAGACTAGCAATTAAAAATTTAATTTAATCTTGATAAATTTGTTTGTTCATCATCACTAATTAATTGTGTTACTTAAGTAATTTCCAAAATCTCAAATAAAATTACGTGCTTTCTTCGTGAAACCCATAAATTGTTAAAGAAAAGGTTCCTTAAGGGCAAATCTGTATGGTTCATGTGATGTTTATACCTTTCTTGACTTGATTGTTTTCTGAAAGTCTGAAATGTTTTAGTTTATCCGGAGAACCACACTTATTCTTCTATTTTTTTCCCAGTTCGCATAATATCTGTGGGTGTTTGAATTGGTTGAAAATGACATTATTTGGATGAAGTTTTAGATAATTCATTGTTCATTTTCTTTTCTTTTCTTTCACTTTGGATGAATTATTTTGATTTGTACTAATTTTATTTATTTTCCTTTGATGCATGCAATGTCATTGGACTCCGTTCTCTCTCTTTGCATCTAAGGAACCAAATTCCATTCTTCCGAAACGAAATCTCATGCCAAAGGCTCAAAATGGGACTGATGCACAACGATATACTGAAGATATATGAGAAAGAGACTGATATACAAGTTGCAAGAATTGAAAAATGGGTCAAGATCTCGAAAATGCTGATGTTTAGGTTCACTTTGGGCTGATATACGCCCCAATATACATTGATATACAGAAAACACAGAAAATGAAGTCTGGAATACAATCAGTATACAATTGGTATACAAAGCTGATATTGGACCCAAGTCCATGAGTTTCTGGCGCAAAACCTAGGCAGATCTGAATTGAGCTAGAAAGGGGCCCAAATTTCAATTTTATTTTCTTTATTTGCTTGTGATTAACTTAATTATTTATTTGTAACTTAATTAATCTGGATGAATATTCAGGGAGCAAACTCATGTTGAAATTATATATTTTATTTTGGTTGTTTAATATATTTTTTCTTTATTTAGGCAAATTTAAGTTTTTAAAATAACTTGAGAATTACTTTATATCCTTTCACAGTTTCTTTCAAAATATGATTGTCACAATATCGTGTCTTTCAATTTGTAAGTGTTGCAATAATTGTTCAAGAGTCAAATCTTCCTTTTTGTGTAAGAGTTCGATTCGGTACTCTTTTTAAGATGGAGGAAGTTTTGATATAATAGCGTCAACATGGAAGTTTTCATGAAGAAAAACTTTATATATAGCAATTTTATTATCTATAAGTTGGAATTCTTGTACTTGTTCAGTGATTGACTTGTCATCAATCATTTTGAACTCCATAAAATTTGGAACAAGAAATTTCTTGGAACTCGCTTCTTGTTCTAAATAAATAGCTTGAAGAGTGTCCCATATCTATTTAGCAAATTTGTATTTAACATAGTATTGATCATAATATTTATTGGACATTCCTCCGCACATATAATTCTTGCACAAATAATGATCATATTGCCACTTGAAAATTTGTTCTTTAATCAAACTAGCCTCGTCAGATACTACATCAAAATTGGGAACATTAGGACAAGATTTTTCAGGAACATATGCCAACTTTAATCTCCTTAAAAAGAATTTCATTTTTTCACACCATCTAGGAAAGTTTTTGCCATCAAATATTTCAAATTAGGATTAGGCAAAGATAGAATACTATTCGATATTGATGTAGAATCCATAGAGATAACTATCTTTAAATTGTTAGAACAATAATGATAATTGTACAAGAAATTTAAAATTAAACTTGCTTGACTTAGAGGCACGATAATATTCTTCTTGAAGATAGTTAGAGTTTCTCCCATGAGCACACGAAAGAATTAGTAACAACTCTATCTTCGGGATTCAACTAAGCCACAAGACAAATAGCATTCAAGAACGTTGCTCTTCTATTCTTGAACTGGTGATCTCACCATTTGATCAATATCACTCAAATATTTTTCAAGGAAAACGTATTTTTTGAGTGCTTGTCTTTTCAAATAAAATAAACATTATTTATAGGATAAAAGTTTCATGCAAGAGAAGAGTATTAATTAAGTACTAGTTAATAGGTTCATGAATATTTTAAAATAAAAGATATGTTTCTTTCAAGAATCTAAAACGTAAAATTTAAAGAAGAATAAATTGTCAAATTCACATTCATGTTTTTTGTAACTCAAAAAATATTTAAATGATGCATTTGTTTCAAAATTAATAGAAATATAACTCAAAAGACTTTTAACCGATGTATTTATTTTAAAATTGATTGAAACATAAACTTTCACAATAACACTCCCGAGGAGACCATTAATGATGAAGTTGGGGAGATGGCCAATGGGATAAAAACCATTATCTTCTCCAAAGAAGTTATCGACAGACTTTGTTCTCCTTGGAGACACTCTTTAATTATTAAATTGTTGGGAAAGAAAATTACCCATTCATACCTCCAAGAAAAATTAGTGACTTTATGGAAGTACCAGAAGCTTTTCCACTAATTGATCTAGGTTTGAATTACTATATTACTAAATTTACTCAAGCAGATAGTATTCCTAGGTTCTTCAAGATAGACCTTGATTTATTAATAGACATTATTTATCAATCAAGAATTGGGAGTCGAATTTTGTTCCACAAAATAAAAAAGTAACTTGTTCTGTAGTATGCGTCGTCCCCACTTGCCTACTGAATTTTACGATGCCATACTTCTAAAAAAGATTGGCAATTGAATTGGCAAGTTATTGAAGGTAGATGCTTTCACAAATTCAACTTTACGAGGTCAATATGCACGAGTATGTGTTCAAATTCCAATGGATGAGCCCGTCCTTAATAGCATCCACATAGGTAAGCATAAACAAGAAATTTTGTACTAGGGGAGGGGTATTTGTGCACAAGCTATGGCTGATTTGACCATGTTAATAAAGGACGCCTATATCAAAAAATCAATCCTCAATCAGAATCCACCTCCCAAAAACCTCCAAAGTCACAGGATGCATCACAACCAATGCGATAAGAATGACATACTATCAAGTTTCCTCCACGCAAAAAAGACAAATTAGTGAGGACCCATACTCCGACATCAACTGCTACTGATCAAGTTGAGCAAGAAAAATCTTTAGATCATAGAATTAAGGTAAATAATCATTATAGTAAAAACACAGGTATGCCTCAAACTTCATTATTTAAGTTTACTGAAAACCACAACACTAAAATTATTATCAACTCCCAAACACAAACTAATAGTAGTCCAAAGTTATATAGAAAGAGAAGTCGAGCAACTAATGGAGTTATCTTTTCTCTACTCCATTCCAATAAATTTGATGCTCTATATGGTGTTTGAACTGTTTCTCAAGAAGCAAATTCAAAGACTCTGCACAAAAAAGTGGCAGGCCCCTCTGGGGAAAAAAAGACTGACCTGAAAATTAAAAATTACGTTACTCGTGGATTTCTGTTGCAATCTAAGAAAAATTTTTCTGACATTTCTGAAAACCCTATGCATTAAAACTACGTGGATTCACCCTATCAAAACCCTAATACAAGTCCTACCAATAATTTAATTATCCCTTGTCCTACTAGGGCTAAGCTATCTCCATATCCACTTTTTTTCCATATAAAAAGACAAACCCCTCCAATTGTCAGGACACTTGTCCACTGCAATGACACGCATCTTATGAAAAATCCTAACCTAGATATTTTACATATTTTTCTTGTAATTCCAAGAAATTTCAATGATTATAACTCCTCTGCCATACTCCATGCATTAAATTCACAAACTACTCTTCCACTGTTCTGCACTCCCTGACCTGAGTTAAATATGTCTATTTTCACTAAGAATTAACGAAGTTCATCTCCTCCATCTTCGCTAAGAAGTACAACTATAACTACTCTCTTATCCATTCCGCATCTTAATAATGAACTCTCCCCCCTCCCTCCCTCCCTCCCCAAGAGGCTCATCACCCCTTGGTATATGCCAAATAACTAGTGCACCCCATTTACCAATCATTAACTTTGATTAAGGAAGCTATACAGGACTATGCAGCTCTATTCTCGATGGACATCAATGGGATAGAGACACTTGTTATCCTTCAAAATTAGAATTTCTTAGCTTAATTGATTTTGGAAGACATGAAAAAAATATAGAATACTTTATGAGTCAAATGTGACTTTCTATGTCATTGACCCATTGCTCCATAATTCATTCACACCATGCAGTCATTGTAGAACCTTCAACACCTTATGAATCAATTTCCAAATATGAACGAAATTGCTCAAACGTTGTTCTTTACTCCCTAGTAGATAGTCAATGCGAATCCATTCTTTTTTCCTTGGAATCCACTCCCTATGCAACACGAATAGTTTCTAAACCAAGAAATGCCAATAACACCAGTAGCTCTAGCACTAGAAGAAATAGGGGTCATGCCGGCGAGGAATTCCTTCACGAAAATCTCAAACTTCAAATATGCAACACTCATGATCTTTCCCAAAGACGAGGAAAATAAATATATTCATCTATGTCCAGGGTCACTTCTCAAGAGCTCCTTCAATCTAAGGCCTACCATAAATAGTTCCTTGGCAAAGTATATAGTTTTGATGACTCTGACTCTTCATTGTAGTCAGTTTCCTGCAGGTGATAGCTCTCAACCGTCCTTTAACTTTTTCTCTCCTATGAGTGAAGCTACTTGTCTGGAATACCAGTAGTGTGAACAACGAAAA
>NW_025848706.1:25000-36740 GCF_002878395.1 Capsicum annuum
CCAAGTATCAAGTCTAAGAGGAAATAACATCTCTATGGGCCCAATACCAATTTTAAGAGGAAATGGCATCTCTATGGGCCAAGTATCAAGCCTAAGAGGAAATAACATCTCTATGAGCCAAGTATCAAGTCCATGCTACAATTTAATCTAAACTAGGGAGAAGGAAATATGAGCCCACAAGGTTATAAATACTATCTTACGGGTCTAAGACCTTCATATAATTTCCCAAAACATTAATAATCAAGGCTAAGCTATCTTACTCATAATCAATCCTAATATTCATATCCACACGCAATACATATCGTACATCATCTATGAAGGAAAGTGGATAGGAACCTACCTCAAGGATAAACTGCAAAATCACACTTCAAGCACCACATGCTCGTCTTCACTTCACAATCCCCAAAATGCCATCACACTATCAAAAATATAATCTACTCATCAATACGAGTCTAATGATACCCATATTGCACTATTGTGCTTTGGGTCCAAAAATGACACCAAAACCCCCAAGTAGGTCCCACGTACAAAAAACGCATTTTCGAGGTCAACCCAATGCTCATACATCACCAAGGAATCATAACCCTTAATTAATGATTGCAAACAAACCAAATTTAGGGCTAAATAAATCCCTAAGCTAAATTTGAGTTTTGGGTCAAGAACTAAGAAATTCACCAATAAAGTGATGAAATCCTACCTTAATCCGGATGATAATCATGATAAAATATATTTACCAAGTTCCCTAGACACCCAAAAGACTCAATTTTGGGTTATCATACTCATTTAGGATTTAAGCTCTCAAAAATGAGTCAAAATGGTGAAAAACGCCGCCTATAAGGTGCTTAAATACCCATACCAGCTTTGGAGATTCGCAGTCGCTATCTGGGCCATCAACAAAGTCAAAAACCTATTTTTTACCCTCGAAACTCATTCAAAAACCAAAATCTATGATCCAATAGTGAAATTTGAGTGTAAACCACATTTCAAATTCATTGAATTCATCAAAACTTTCATTCGAGATCGTTTCAATAAAAAGTAAAGACCACACCTATAGTTTTGTTTTTCATAAAATTCGCTCAATAGCCTAAAATAAATTCGAAAGCCTTGGGACCTAAACCAAGGGTCCCCTATCCTAAAATCAATGCTCCGAACGTGATGGAAAAGTCGTATTTTTAATTTGAGGTTGTTTCAACCAAATATGGGTCCCATACCCATATTTCAATTTTCCAACTTTTTGACCAATAGGTCGAAAGAAGCTCAAGTGCATTGCAACCCAAACCAAAGGTCTACCTAGATTAAATTTAATTTTTTGAATCTGCTGGCACAATCGAACTTCGCATCCTAGATCATTTCACTGAAGTTTTTACTCGGCGACCATTTGGAACTAGCGAAGACTTCAAAATAGAGAATTGGCTCTAAAAATCAAACAAATTATCCGGTAACCAAACCGTCATTTCCAGCAAGTCATAAATGACTTGGGGTAGCTATGGAGAAGCTCAAATGATGAAGATAATCATAAATATGAAAAATGACCTAAAGGGTCATTACAATATCCACTACAAAAAGGACTTTCGTCCTCGAAAGTCAACGGATAGAAAGAATTTCAAAACCTCAAAAAGATGAGGTACTGGTCCTGCATGCTCCAAGCATGACTTCCTAGATAACCTCCGCAGGGAGAAGACACTCTAAGGGATTTTGCCACCGGTATCCCTTTTTCAATAGGCACTCTCATTCTACTTCCAAAATAAGCAAAACTCAACTTAATCGTTATCTGGCCTCAAACTGAACCAAAAAGGCTGATGCACGCACATCAAAATCACAACACGTTGATACCATCTCTATACCCGCATAAATCAATAAAGGCTTATCCAAGATAAAACCAAACTAAGACATGAGTCATAAAACCAACTTCAAATCCCAAAAATAACCTTGTTTTACCATTTTGCACATGACATCTACTCAAAGCTAGGAGGAAAATCACTTGAGTCCCATATACATAGTCTCATCATGGAACTCAAAGAACTAAAACTGATCCACTGAAAGTCCATATAAGAAACATGAGAATAAACTCATAAAATGCTATCTGACACACAAATGGAGATAATCAAGGAATGCAATATATGCCAATACTGCAACCAGTCCGGATGAAAATTAAATTAAAATCCCAAAGCCCAAGGTATAACTACTTATCACTAAATATTTCGCTCCAGGATGACCCATCAATCGAGAATAAAGGCATACTGAATCCAAGTCTAGTATATTACTCCCACTGAGTAAATCATCCAAAATTCCCAAAGAAAACTGAAACTCGAGGTCAAAACTAAAATAACCAATATGGGGCCCATAGGCTATCATCTAAACACTTATCAACTATAATCCAACTGACGTCAAGAAAACCAAATAGACAACCACAGAGTAGGCTCAACCAGCCTATAAATAAAATTTGAACAAAGACAAGTATAAAACAAAAACTGCATACAAGCTCTACTACACCAAGATGAAATCTCAATACTAAGGCTGAATCGCTCGGTCTCAAATATCTAAACAAAAACTAAAAATAGGTAGGCACTAATGATCCAAATTTATCATACTTCCAAATCGCCATTTCAAAATGTCAAGTCAAAACTGAACCAATAAATTTATGTCATTACCAACCATTCAAATCAACTTTAGTATCCAAATCTAACATATTCGAGATAAATCATACCAAGACATACTACGAAAATCATGTAAGAGGGAAAATTGTCGATTGAAACTGCAATTAACCCACCCCATATGTGTCGGAGGGTATAAGCTATCAAAACATACTCAAGAAGAACTCCCTAAGGAAGCAAACCATAAAGACAAAGGAAAAAAAATTCTAGCAACTCAGAGAAATGCAACATAAGCTGGAACTAACTAGTCCAATGCTCCATCTCAGCAAAGAGTAGTCATAGACATATATTATCAAGGAAAAACACTCCACCAGAACTTATTAGGCCAAACAAACTCTGGAATGGGGATTTCCTAAATCCACCCAAGAATCATTTCATCAAAGAAAAAAATATACCAATCCTGAAACCAAGGTCAAAGTCAAGACCACCACCAGAAAATAAACAACTCAAGATAAGGAATTTTTAATTTGCCAACTTAATAAGCGATCATAAGAAAGGTCACCTGCCTCAAACTTTCCAACTCCACTTAAGACAAAATCATATCACAGCAAGAAGGGAGTATCTAATCCCCACACTAATAATAAGGGAAACCCATCACAAGGGAACTACCCCAAAAAATCTAAGAGACGAATCCATGACACCTCAATATCAATGTCAAAACTACTATTGGGTGAGGAAATAGTCACAATCAAAGAATGGAACTCAAACTAATCAATCTCGCAAATGGGTTATATAGGAAGGGATAGCCAAAACAAAAGCCTTCACAATCTAGGAAGCAAATCTAAGAATCTCAAACACAATAATAAGCAATATAACTAAATTGCCAACTTAAAAACCACACAGAACCATGGAAGGTTAACTTTCCTTTGATACCACAATATACTCAAAAATCAGTCTAGCACAGCTAACCAAGAGGGGAAAACAGTCAACCGCGCCGTGCTATGGGAAAAAAATCATCACATCGTGTTGTATCTACTCAAGCCACCAAATGAAATTCTAACTAGATAACACTAGTCTAAACAGTTACCCAGTGAGGATCAATTACATCAAGTAATAATATCAAATAATATCAATAATCTCACACAGTGGTACCAATAGTAACAACAATATCACTATCAATATACTGAATAGGCTGTACCAAAATAAATATCAATATCATGTACTACTAAAATGCCACAATAGGGCTAATGTTCCAAGATAAATGGGACTCAAACCCAAATGCTATATTTATAATGAGAAATATCAGTACAGATCTACTCCATCCACTACTAAAAGAAATAAACCACGGGAGTAGTCATATAATCAAAAATTCAATAACAAGGAAAATAATAATCAATATGAACTCATCAAGGCATACAATCATCAATGGGTATAAAAAAACCCAATACACATAATAAAAGATAAATACGGGAAATAAAAACACACTAATTATGGTGACCTCCACAATCACCTGCCTGACGAACATAGGGAAAATAAATCTAAATGGGTCCAACTCGGACCAACTAACTGAATCATTAACTGAGGCACCACACCTACTATCTCTACTGGAGATGCCACAATATCACGGGATTGATCTGTATAAGCTGATGATAGGAATCTTACGTCGAGGACACCCCCTAGACTAGTAGTCGGTCTCTCTGCAGTCGTAGCAACTGCTAAAGTATTAATATGGAGAGAACACAAACTGAGCCTAAATGAATGGACAACTAGCACTGAGAAAAATCTATAAAATTATGTCCATTCTTTCACAACCATTGCCTATCTCAAGAACTCTAGGACAACGAGGAATACATGCTAACTCTGTCTGATCAACTATCTCATAGTCCAAAATTCTAACTTCGTAAAATTGATGGACTACAAATAAAGCTAAAATCTATCAATAAGATCCTCACACCCGAATCAACTCCAATAGCACTACACTAATGGCATGGCCTCTTGCCTCCACTTCCATAAGCCTCAATACATGTGCTCTCTATGGTCCTCTTATAATTAACAACCTGGGGGAAGAAAGACTCAGCTGCTATCAAGTGCACCAATGCCAAACAGAGTGACAACACTAATCCTCTAATACATCTATGCACAATGTCCGACTCAGAAGGATATAACATATGAATAAGTCTGGCCCACTCAAGAAATCCAATCTCATACCCAGAACTGGTAAGGAACCCTGATGAACATTAATAGACCCAACTCTGGTCTAAGAACTGCTCGATGAATCAAATGTCATGCATGGCTGGGAGGAATTTACAACATGACTCGAATTCCTAATGCAGAACCTCAAAGACTGAAGTAGTCATGAGCTCAAATAGAGTCTAAATTATCCCTAAATCATATGACTAGTGCTAAATATCTTCAACATCCATCTCTGACTCTCTAGTCCAATGTTGCACTGAAACTCTTAAAACGTGTGTTGAAGTCTCATCCGCATCTGTCGATAATGTCATATTTTTCTTCGGGGATAGAATAAAGTCAAAGAATATGTTTGAGGTTCATAGGAATACGGGTACATGATAAGGAGTGAAGAAGTGAATTTCCTAAAATGTCACTATAGCCTCCCGAAGATAGGTTACGGATGTCTCAGAACCGATCCACAGGACTCTACTAAACACTTAAATCTTGTACTGATATACCGTTGAAAACTAGTCTCTGATACTAATTTGTCACGACCCAAATTTTTAGGCCATGATGGTGCCTACCATAACCCACCAGTAGGCAAGCCAACCTGTAGTCCAGAATGGCTAGTAATGGACTACTCAATAACATAAGGAAAAGAATGTAGAATATATGAAATAAAGATCAATACATAGACGAATCCAAAAAATTAGTGGCGGTATCAGTATAAGAGCTTTTAAACATAATAAGAGTACAAAAGTGATATATCAAGGATAAATACACTGATACAACTTACCTCTGAATACAACTTAGAGGATAGTTTAATACATAAGAGAGAGAAAAGTAATATTCTGAATGTCAGGAGCTCTCTCTAAGTCTCCGAATTAGGGCTACTCCGTACGATGCATACATCAACAGCGATAAACTGTACTATAATCTGCAAGTTGTAGAGGTGTAGTATGAGTACCAAACGAATGGTACTCAGTAGGCTACTACCAACTGAGCTCCAAAGATAAAGTAGATATATTCAACATATAAACAGAATGAAAGCTACACCCAAGAGTGCATAAATCATATAATAAGTCAATGAGAATAATAAGGGACAACTATCCTATTTAAGTCCAAGAGTCTAACATAATAAGACTAAGGAAGTATCAAGAACATAATAAGACTAAGGAAGTATCAAGGTGAACTATCATATTCCAGCTACATTCAATATATGTCAATGCTATATCGTATGTCCCAGGTCAATACATAAATAAAGAGTAAAAGAAAGATACAATATATAAGGAGAAAGAACGACTATATAATATGAACAACGAAGGAAGGGATATCCGATAGTACCATAGCTTCATATAGCGATGTATATATAATTAGGAGGTCATCTTAAACATAACCTAGATCATCATGTTCTCATTTTAAGACCTTATTATAATACTATCAAGATTGAATACTAACATACTCAGGATTTCTAATACATATGGCTACACATAGAATAATTATGCATAGTAATACAATCATAAGATAGCAGAGGCCGAAGACATACCTCAATCCTGATATAGGATCAATGACCAATCTATCATAGGCTAGCTATAATAATGATCATAACAATGATAATAACAATATCAATAACATCGTAAATCATCGACTAATTTGGACAATGAAATACCTAGTTGATCCTATACGTACCCCCACCGCCCTAGACTCAAAAGTTTCAATCACCATATAACAATACAAGGCATATTCTTCACCCATATATATGCAACCATCTCATACCGACTGATAAATATAGGTGCATATTGGTGAAAAACGATGCACATACAGGAATGAATGCAAAGTACACAATCAATATCGCAACTCATCATAACTGTCCTCATCAGGACCATCATAATCATAATGAACCTTCATCCTTACCAGGTATCAACACATCATCAATAGTATTCTCCAGCCTTATCGGGTATCAATATATCTTCCGACCTTCCCAGGTATCAATATCATCACAATAGTATCCTTCGGCCTTACCGAGTATCAAAATAATCACAATACTATCCTCTGGCCTTGTCAGGTATCAATATATCATCATAGTATCCTCTGGCTTTGCCGGGTATTAATATATCATCATAGTATCCTCCGACCTTATTGGGTATCAATATATCATCAAAGTATCCTCCTGCCTTACCAAACATCAATATATCATCCTTGTCATTAATGCATAAATACAGGTATATAATAGGTGCACAAACTCAAGCCAATATACTCGCAACCATAATCATAATATATCAAAGATATCTATCTTATCATTTTATTCTATCTACTCATTATTAACTAGCCAAGACTCATTATTATACCACTAGCTTACTAGTCATCATATGATCTCTAGTAATCAATCTAACCAATTTTTCACATAATCATTAATCATGAAATGACAACTAACCATTAATCAATAATTAGCCAAACCTAACATCTAGTCAAGGTTTATCATTAAACCATAATAGCCATCTATTCACTATTCATCATTTATCAACTAAACATCTTTTATTAATTAATACCAATCAACATCTAATGTTGTTTACCAGCTAATCTTCGTTATTAGCTAGTCAGCATCAGTAACTAAGCATCATTATTAACTAGGCATCATTATTACTAACATCCCTTATCACCTAGCAATGTTGACCACATTATCCTCACTTAACAACTAATCAACATTATAACTTCTTATCAATAGCCACATATCACTACCAACGATAAACCCATCTTTATAGCCACGTATCAACCCTATTCGTTAGCTACCATATTACTGAGCAAGACTTATTAACAAACGTATTTAGAATTCTAAGTATCAAGTACTATAGTCACCTAATAGACAACTAGTTACCATGTAGCTTATACCATAATTAGGAAGAATAGTTATAAGATCGTATTTCAGCTAGAATCACATCAATAATCTATATAATAGTCATGAATGAATCGAATCTATGCATGCCATCACCAGTATTCAATTAGTGAAATCATAAGCGTCATACCATACCTTTTTCATCCCTACCGGAGAGATGTATGTACGTATACACACACACACACACACATATATATATATATATATATATTCATGAACTGTAGTTTCATCCTCGACAAGCATAAATACTTCTCAGATGTCGAATTGATATCATCTATCGACCCTTCACCCAATAATATATTCGAAATAATTACAATATCATCATCATGGCCTTCTACCCATATATATATCCAGAACTCATCTCTATAATCATATTTATAAGTCATTGCATATCTTTAATCATCTCACATCTAGGAGGCATCTCGCATATATGAGGTATAATATTAATAAGCATATAATGATCTCTCACATGGGAGGCATAATATCAATAAGCATGATGCGACTATAAGTCATTTCATATATAAAGGTCATTCATTATGATGGTAAGAAATATCACCTCTCTAATCCAACTATCATATCTAAACAGGGGTAACATCTCTATAGGCCCAACCTCGCATCTAAAAGAAAAATCATCTATAAGGACCCAAAGTCATGTCTAAGAGGAAACAACCTCTCTATAGGCCAAATATCAATTCTAAGAGAAAACGGTATCTCTATGGGCCAAGTATCAAGTCTAGGGAGAAATAACATCTCTATGAGCCAAGTATCAAGTCTTAGAGGAAATAACATCTCTATGGGCCAAGTATCAAGTCTAAGAGGAAATAATATCTCCATGGGCCCAATATCAATTCTAAGAGGAAATGACATCTCTATGGGCCAAGTATCAAGTCTAAGAGGAAATAATATATCTATGAGCCAAGTATCAAGTCCATGATACAATTCAATCTAAACTAGGGTGAAGGCAATACGAGTCTACTAGGCTATAAACATACTGTCTTACGGGTCCAAGATCCTCATATAATTCTCCAAAACATCAATAATCAAGGCTATGCTATCTTACTCATAATCAATCCTAACATTCATATCCACACGCAATACATATCATACATCACCATAAAGGAAAGTGGACAGAAGCATACCTCAAGGCTAAACCACAAAATCACACTTCAAGCACTACATGCTTGTCTGCACTTCCCAATCCCAAAAATCCCATCAAAATATCAAAAATATAATCTAATCATCAATACGGGTCTAACGATATCCATATTGCACTATTGCACTTCAGGTCCAAAAACGACACCAAAAATCCCAAGTGGGTCCCACGTAAGGAAATTGCTTTTCCGAGGTCAACCCAATGCTCATATATCACCAAGAAATTATAACCCTCAATTAATAGGTACAAACAAACCAAATTTAGGGCTAAATTAAGCCCTAAGATAAATTGGGGTTTTGGGTCAAGAACTAAGAAATTCACCAATAAAGTGATGAAATCTTACCTTAATCCTGATGATAATCATAATAAAAGATGTTTGCCAAGCTCCCTAGACACCCATTTAGGGTTTTAGGCTCTCAAAAATAAGTCAAAATGGTGAAAAACGCGGACTATAGAGTGCTTAAATACCCATACCAGCTTTGGAGATCCGCAGTCGCCGTTTGGGCCATCATCAAAGTCAAAAACTTATTTTTGACACGTGAAACTCATTCAGAAACCAAAATATATGATCCAATAGTAAAATTTGAGTGTAAACCACATTTTAAATTTATTGGAATCATCAAAACTTTCATCCGAGATTTTTTCGATAAAAAGTGGGGCCCATATCTATAGTTTCATTTTTCATAAAATCCACTCAATAGCCCAAAATAAAGTCAAAAGCCTTGGGACCTGAACCAAGGGTCCTCTATCCTAAAATCAATGTTTCAGATGCGATGGAGAAATTGGATTTTTAATTTGAGGTCGTTTCAACCAAATGTGGGTCCCACACCCACATTTCAATTTTTTAACTTTCTAACCAATAGGTCGAAAGGAGCTCAAGTTCATTGGAACATGAATCAAAGGTCTATCTAGATTAAATTTAATTTTTTGAATCTGCTGGTACAGTCTAAATTCGTATCCAAAATTGTTTAACTGAAGTTTTCACTCGGCAGCCATTTGGAATTGGCGAAGATTTCAAAATAGGGAATTGACTCTAAAAATCAAATGAACTGCCCGGTAACCAAACCGTCGTTCCTAGCCAGTCATAAATAACTTGGGGTAGCTATGGAGAAGCTCAAATGGTGAAGATAAGCATTTAAACTGAATAATGCCAAAGGTTTTAAGTATTGAAATTAATACAACGAAATTCTCAATTCTGAAATATAAACGAACATACTCAAAATCTAACTGAAAATATTTAACAAATCAACTGACTGTCTGAAATGTCTGAAACCCACTAAAATTGACTGAAAATAGTTGATATGACAGGCCCCAACTAACTCCAACTAGCAAACTAAAAGAAAATACTGAAATGCAGAAGTAAATTGAAATAAAAACTATGTCGTCGATTGATGAGGACTCACCATGACTATTGCTACTGATATGCTGAACTGGCTATGCACGGTCGGGAGCTTGAGCATCCGAACCTATGGGATTAAATATCATAGCGCAAAAAAAGAGTATGCGATCAGTACTTTGAATGTACTGGTATAAGAGATGAGGTTAAACTGACATGCATGGGTTCATGTGCATGAATAATAACTGACTGAATGAATAGCATGAGGTAACTGAATAAAGATGTATAAAAATTGTGAAAATATGTGAAAGCATGACCAAGCATATAATATGATTCCGAAATAACTTGTAAACTAAAATACTTATAATTGAATAACTGATAAATGTATGCTATGGTCTAACAAACCTGAAATTGAATTCTATACTGAATACTGAACTGAGAATGTAGGAGGTATCATCTAACTGACATGCCCCAATCTGAGCTAATTGAGGTCCAACTTGTGACTCCAGTTGGATGGGTGCTAGTACCAAGCCACGGGTACTAACAAAGGCTGTGTGGATCTACTAAAGTGAAGTCTCGAAGGACTAAAGAGTCACCCTTTACTAGCAAGTGCCCTGGTGAGACATATGTCAACCCTTAATTGACTGGTTAACATCTCAAACCTATGCTGGCTATGTAGTGGTGAAACGTAGGGATTACTACTAAAAGTCACACCCTCTACTGGTAGGTGAGCCCCCCATCCCTGGGTTCGCTCAGTGCTAAATCCTACTCCCAACAGAACTAACTTGGATTACTGAACTAATTATGATAAATGACTGAATGAATAATGCTTAAACATATCTGAAACCATTCTGAAAGATACTGAGACCAAGTAAACAACTATGTTTTGGGTATTCGTAACCCCAACACTAAATAAAAGTATCAATAAGGACATATATAGCTTTACAAATCATAATAGGGATCATTGTTCAAAATTCATCTCATAGGTATTTCATCAAACACACGGGGACATGAGTTAAAGCATAGGAATAGTTAAAACATGTTATAATAGCATAATTACATATTAAAGTCATTGATTAATAATTTAACATGTGAATAATAATCATTCAAACATGTCAAGGGATAGTTATAATGAAATCACATGGTAAACATGATTCAAAATCAAAGTTCATATGAGCTTCAGGGATATAATTCATAATAACATGTAAAAACCATAATTTAAAACTTAAAAATGGATTTTTGGACTCCATGGGTGAAAAGGGCCCATGGATGAACATTAAACATACCTTAAAGCTTTATTCTTAAAAAGAATTTACTTTTCTTGAATGTTCTTGGATTGGGAAGCACAATTTCTTGGTTTTCTTGAAGGGAAGATGCTTGAACTTGGTGAACTAGGGGAAGGGTTAGGGTTTAATTCAGAGAAAAATGAGGAATTTGGGCATTTAATGCCTTAACTGAAGGTCAATCCCATATTTTTATGGATTGGGCGATAGGAAAAGACAAGACATTCCCTCTGGGTTTTAAATTCATAACTGAAATGCCGAATTGAGCATCACCATGATGCGATGAACCCCTTATAGTTATACCCACTG
>NW_025848706.1:39740-71651 GCF_002878395.1 Capsicum annuum
CATCGCATCAAATACTAAATCTAGCCCTATTAATGTAGTTTCACCTACCTCAAACCAACCGATAGGAGATCTATATATCCTCCCGTAAAGAGCCTCAAATAGATCCATTTGAATACTGGAATGATAATGGTTATTGTAGGAAAACTCAATCAAAGGCAAGTGGTCATCCCAACTACCCTTAAAGTTGATAACATATGCTTTCAAAATGTTCTCTAGGGTCTAAGTGGTCCTCTCTGCCTGACCATCTATCTGAGGGTGAAAGGCTGCACTGAGATGAACTTGGGTACTAAGGCCCTTTTAAAAAGCTTTCCAAAAGTGAGAGGTAAATTGAGTACCTCTATCTGAAATGATAGACAACGGGAATCTGTGCAATCTAACCAACTCTTTAATATAGAGCTTGGCATAGTCCTCGACTGTATAAAAATTATAAACTGGCAAAAACTAGGTTGATTTGGTCATCCTGTCTATAATAACCCATATCAAATCATGTTGACGATGCGAACGGGGAAACCCTATCACAAAATCCATGTTCACCTCTTCCCACTTCCAAGTAGAAATGTTGAACTCCTGTATTATGCCACTAGGCCTCTGGTGCTCAACCTTAACTTGTTGACAATTAGGATACTTAGCTATAAACTCTACAATATTCCTCTTCATACCACTTTACCAATAGATTTCCCACAAATCATGGTACATCTAGTGGCTTATGTATGAATAAAATAAGGCGCACCATGTGCTTTTACAAGGATTCATTATCTACACTCAGTAATATAGCCTACCCTAACATCTTAACGCACCATCTGCCCCATAGGAGAACACAACTACCTTCTGATCTCTTATTGATTCCTTCAACTTAACCAGACCAGAATCCATTTCTTGCTTCTCCCTCACTTCAAAAACCAAAGAAGATTCTAAACTATTCTGAACCCATACACTACCCTCAATTGAATCCACCAACTGCACACCTAATCTTGCAAGCTGATGAACCTCCCCGACAACTATTTCTTATCATCCTCTACATGAGCAGCACTATCCTTAGATAATCTACTAAGGGTATTTGCCACTACATTAGCCTTGCACAGATGATATAAAATATTTATATCATAATCTTTCAATAATTCTAACCATCTTCTCTGATGGAGATTTAAATCTTTCTGTAAAAATACATACTAAAAACTTTTGTGATCCGTGAACACATCAACATGAACCCCATACAAATAAGGTCTCCAAATTTGTAAGGCAAACACAATAGCTGTCAACTCAAGATCATAGGTAGGGTAGTTCTTTTCATGGGGTTTAAGTTTTCTAGAGGCATAGGATATGACCTTACCCTTATGCATCAAAACACAATCCAAACCAACTCTGGAAGCAACACAGTAAACAACAAACTCATCTGAACTATCTGGCAAGGTTTAAACTGGGGCTGGGGTGAGTCGAGTCTCCAACTCCTGAAAACTCTTCTAACAATTGACTACTAAAAATTGACTTTATTCTGAGTCAATATGGACATGAGGGATGCAATATATTAAAACCCTTCAACAAATCATCCATAATAGCCAGCTAAACCCAAGAAATTCCTGATATTTGATGGAGAGATGAGTCTGAGATATTTTCTCACTGCTTCGGTCTTTTGAGGGTAAACTCTAATGCCATCATCAAAAACAACATGGCCAAGAAAAGCTACTGATTTTAGCCAAAATTTGCACTTACTAAATTTGGTGAACAACTGATGGGCTCTAAAAGTTTGTAATACAATTCTGAGGTGGTCTGTATGATTATTTTTGTTATGGAAATAGACAAGAATATTATCAATGAAGACTATAACGAACATATCCAAGTACTTCTTGAACACTCAGTTCAACAAGTTAATGAAGGTTGCTGGGGCATTCGTTAGTCCAAAAGACATAACTAGAGACTCGAAGTGACTATATTAAGTTCTGAAAGTTGTTTTTGGAATGTCACATTATCTGACTCTGAGTTGATGATAGCCTAATTTGAGGTCTATCTTAGAGAAATAACTAACATCCTAAAGTTGGTCGAACAAGTCATCAATTCTAGAAAGTAGGTACTTATTCTTGATTGTGACTTTGTTCAACTGGATGTAATCAATACACATTCTAAGAGAACCATAGTTTTTTCGCATGAGAAAGACTGGAGCGCCCCATACGAAAAACATGGGCCTAATGAATCCCTTATTTAAGAGGTCTTTCAACTTCCTAAGCTCATACAGAGCCATTCGATAGGGAGAAATAGAGATAGAATGGGTATTTGGAAAAAGGTCTATTCCAAAGTCAATTTTTCTTTCGGGAGGAACTCCAAGAAGATTTTCAGAGAACACATCTAGAAATTCGATTACTACTAAAATAGACTCGAGACTGGGAGTCTCAGAATTAGAGTCTTTGAATTGAACAAAATGGTAAACACATTCCTTGGATAGATATTATTTTTCTCACTCTAAGGTATGAAATAAACTAACCCCTAAATGCTGAAGTACTATCCCTCCATTCAAGGACTGGTTCGCTTGGAAACCCAAAATGAACAACTCTGTTTCTAAAATCAACTGAAGCATAGCATGAGTGGAGCCAATCCATGCCGAGAATGACATCAAAATTAGTCATTTCTAACTCTAAAAAGTCTACTGAAGTGACTTTCTGTGATACTGTAATCGGGCAATTTCTGTATACCCGCCTAGATAGAATAGATTTACCCTCCAGGGTAGACACAGAGAAAGGATCTACTAAAGTTTTGAGACTGGCACCGAAATTAATAGCTATGTAAGGGGTTACAAGAAAAGTAAAGCTACGGGATCTAACAAAGCATAAATATGTAAATGAAAGACCTGTAACGTACCCATAAACACATTAGGAGAAATTTCCTGATCCTGTTCGGACTAGAGTGCATACAGTATGTTCAGGCGCTGACCACTAGCTGCACTGGAAGCGGCAACCTGTTGAGTTTGGCAATGGAACTGGGGGACAACTGGACTGACCCTGTTGACTACTCTTTGGGCAATCCCTGACTCTATGGTCTTGCTTTCCACACCCAAAGCACACATCACTGTTGGATCTACACACACCCTGATGATTTCTACCATATTTTTGGCAAAGAAGATTAGTGCGACCACTGTTTACACTGCCCTAAGACTTAGAGCCTGGCGCTCTATCCCGATTATCATTTATGAACTTTGGAACTGGAGCACTACTTGAAGATGGATCTGGGGATAAAGATTTCTAATAGAATTAAGGATGGTTACAACCCTCCGACCTCGGCTGAGCAAAGTTAAAGTTACCTATCTTAGCCCTCTTATTCTCTCTTATTTTCTCCTTAACCTTCTCCTCCTCAATCTATTAAGAATGGACCATAAGCCTAGACAAGTCCATATCCTTAATCTACATTGTGGTCTTACACTCCTTAACCACACTATTAACTACACCAGAGACAAACTTACTTATCCTAGATCGGATATAAGCCATCATCAAAGGAGCATACCTAACTAACTGGTTAAACTTAAGTGAATACTCCCTCACACTCATGATATCCTATTTCAAATTTATGAACACCTGCACCTTAGCTTCCCTCAAATCTAAAGGGAAGAACCTGTCTAAAATGGTTGTGGCAAACTCTTCCCACTCTACAGGCCCTGCATTTGTACCTCTATCCCCCTTTCATTGCTTATACCAGGTGTGAGCTACATCCTACAATTGGTAAATAGCTAACTCGTCACTCTCACTAAACTTGACACCCATAATGTTAGTCACCTTCTAAACCATGTCAAGAAACTCCTATAAATCTTCATCAGACTTTGATCCCATAAACAAATGAGGGTTCATTTGGGTAAAGTCCTAAATCCTAGATGTAGTAGTATTATCCACTAAATTGGATGAGATAGCATCCTACTGATTATTCGGAGCTACTACTAATTGAGATAAAATAGTGAATGCAACTCTGAACTAGGCATAAGAAACATGCTCATTTAGGGGATCTTCCTGAACAGGCAGATATGTGGGATGATTCCTGTTTATTCTTCAATTATTATATTCTTTCTATGAGGCATGTTCTATGAATGAAAGGAAGATTGAATCAGAAAGAGAACTTAAATTAAGATCATGCTCATTTGCATGACATTAATATTAAAAGAAGGGAAATTTTTCCTAAAACGTCTTGTAGCCTCCTGTCCATAAGTGTGGCGTACTTCACACCCATGCACAAGGCTCTACTCAACTTAGCTTTCAAACTCCCTAGGACACTTAAAACCTTAGGCTCTGATACTAAGCTTTGTCACGACCTGAGGCTAACCCCTAGTTGCAACAATGGTGCTTACGGTCCCAAATACCACAAGCTAACCATGAACTGGCACCTACTGTAAGCAATGAACAATATGGTAATAAGATACACATACGGAAATAACTAAATAATACCAAAGGTTTTAAGTATTGAAATTAATACAAAAAAATTCTCAAGTTTGAAATATAAATGAACATGCTGAAAATCTGACTGAAAAGATTTAACAAATCAATTGACTATCTGAAATGTCTAAAAGCCTCTAAAAATGACTGAAAAGAGTTGATGGGACAGGCCCCAACTAACTCCAACTGACAAACTAAAAGAAAGTATAGAAATGCTAAAGTAAACTGAAATAAACCACCATTTCCTTAATAGATAAGGACTCACCGTGACTATTGTTGCTGATAGGCTGAACTGTCTACGTGCAGTCGGGATCCTGAGCATCTGAACCTATGATATTAAACATCATAATGCAAAAAAAAAAGTATGTGATCAGTACTTTGAATATACTGATATGAGAGATAAGGTTAGGTTGATATGCATAGGTTCATGTATATAAACAATAACTAACTGAATGAATGGTATGAGGTAACTGAATATAGATGCATAAAAACTATAAAATCTGTTAATGCATGACCAAGCATATAATATGATTCCAAAATAATCTGTAAACTAAAATACTAAAATATTGATAACTGGCTAACTGATAACTATATGCTATGGTTAAACAAACTTGAAACTGAATTCTATACTGAATACTGAACTAAAACTATGCGAGGTATTATATAACTGAAATGCCCCGATCTAAGCTAATTGGGGTCCAACCTGTGACCCAGTTGGAAGGGTATTATTACCGTCCCATGGGTACTAACAATGACTATGTTGATCCACTAAACTAAAGTCCACAAGGACTAAAGAGTCACCCTCTATTGGCAGGTGCCCTGGTGATATATATGTTAACCCTCAACTGGCAATTTAACATCTCAAACCTACGGTGACTACTTAGTTTTGGAATGCAGGGATTGATAGTAAGACTCACACCCTCTACTGACAGGTGAACCACCTCATCCCTGAGTTTGCTCGGTTCTAAATCCTACTCTCAACTGAACTGACTCGAATTACTAAACTGATCTAAGTTTAACTGATTATGATAAATGACTGAATGAATAATGCTCACATATATCCAAAACCATTCTGAAAGATACTGAGACTAAGTAAACAGCTAAGTTTCAGGTATTCATAACCTCCAGTACTTAATAGAAGTATCAATAAAGATAAATATAGATTTACAATGGATCATTGTTCAAAATTCATCTCTTAGGCATTTTATCAAACACACGAGGCTCATGAGTTAAAGCATAGGAATAGTTAAAATATATGATAATAGCATAATTGCAATATTAAAATCATGGGTTAAGGATTTAACATGCGAATAATTATCATTTAAACGTGTCAAGGGATAGTTACAATGAAATCAGATGGTAAACATGGTTCGAAATCAAAGTTCATATGAGTTTCATGGATATAATTCATAATAACATGTAAGAACCATAATTTAAAACTTAAAAATGAATTATTGAACTCCATGGGTGAAAAGGGCCCATGGACGAACATCAAACATACCTTAAAGCTTTAATCTTGGAAGAGAATTTACTTTTCTTGAACGTTCTTCGATTGGGAAACACAATTTCTTGGAGGAAAGATTCTTGAACTTGATGAACTTGGGGAAGGTTTAGGGTTTAATTTAGAGAGAAATTGAGGAATTTGGACATATAATGCCTTAGCGAAAGGTTAATCTTGTGATTTTACGGATTGGGCAATGGAAAAAGACAAGACTGCCCTCTGGGATTTAAATTCATAACTGAAATGCCGAATTGAGAATCACTGCAATTCGATGAAGACCTCATCAATATACCCACCACGACACGATACAATCATAGTGAGGTGTTGGAAATAAAATCTAAATGTGCCTCAATCCTTGCTCGAAAAATCTAAAACTTCTCCGAGACATGCTCTTGCACTCCTGAACATGAATTAACTCAAAAAATTACGTCTCAGGGTCGGAAAGGTCACTTTAAAAATCATCAAAATTAAGAGGACAATAATAAAACTAAGTCCCCAACACTTAGCTAAATTTTGAGGTTCTAAGTCTCTTATGCATGCACTATGAGTTGAAATGAGCTACGACTAATATGGGGTATCATAGATGATTATTGAGAAATTCCTTCTATGGAAATATCTAGTGGTATAATTCTTCTTTGGCATACAAATTTCATCATTGTCACTTGCAAAAGACAAACTCCCCAGGAACTCCATGCTATGATTAAGGTAATCCCGAATAACTAGCCTTGGCATTTTTTGTACCATATATGCTAGTACTGATTACTGCAAGCACAGAATCCCTTGGCAAAATCTTAAAAGTTATGATCAATTTATTAGTAGACCTTGGTTAGTGGCTGGGGATTTTAATAAAATTCTAACCTAAAATGACAAGTGGGGTGATAGAACTATAAATATTACTAAAAGTTCTACTATTGGGGGACTGTATTAACTATTGCAATCTCATTGATTTAGGTTATAAAGGTTGTAAATAAACTTGGTCAAACCATAGGAAAAAATTAAAAATATTATTTTGGAGAGATTAGATAGGTTTTTTGATTCTAATGACTAGGTTGAAAATTGACCTAATCCTCATGTTACTCATCTTTCAAAAACCCATTCTGATCACATTCCTCACCTTATTTCTATATCTATTATAGATACTCCGTAAATGTTAGAAAATCCTTTAGGTTGATAAAGTTTTTGATGGATCACCCAGAGTTTAGTAAAATTATTAGACAAAAGTTGGGGTAAGAAAGACCATTTTCAAGTTATTCCTACTTTCAGAAAAACTGTTTCGCATTGGAGTAATCATATTTTGGCAATATATTCAGAAATAAGAAGCGCATTCTTGCTAGACTCGTAAGGATACAAAATTTCTATGTATGCATCTAGTGTTTTCCTCCAAAATTTGGAACATGGGCTTAAAAGAGATTTTAATGTTGTCCTTAAAATAGAGAACTATTGAAAAATGCGGTCTCGATTTAATTGGATTAGTAAAGGGGATGGTAATACTAGATATTTTCATCTATTTGTTATTAATAGGTGTAGAAGAAATAAGATTTCATAATTGAAGGATAATAATGATAACTGGATAAGTGATCCATCAAAAACTCCAACCATGCTCCTCCCTACTTCTCATATTGCTTTACTACAAACCACACTTCTACTGGCTGGTCCCATTTAAGAAATTATACCCCTAGTTTTTATAAGTTTGACCTTTCTGATTTAGATAATCTACTTTAGGATACTAAGATAACTCAAGATTTATTTATTTTTAAGCCTTTTAAAGCCCCAATCCAGATGGTTTTCATCCCCACTTCTTCCAATCTCAGTGAAATATTGCTGGAAATTTGATTTAAAATGTGTCATAGAGAGTTTAATACTCAAATTCTTCTCAATTCCATGAATGATACCTTCCTCTGCCTCATCCCAAAATTTTCTAATGAAAATCACTTAAGGAATTTTCTGTGCTTCAGTCTTTGTAACACTATAACAACAACAAACCCAGTTTATTCCCACAAAGTGGGGTCTGGGGTGGGTAGAGTGTACGCAGTCCATACCACTACCTCTAGAGAGGTAGAGAGGCTACTTTCCATAAATCTTCGGTTCAAGATAAAAAGGCAGTAAACAAAAACATCAAAAGCATAGGACACGATTAAATAACATAGGTACGACATCCACAAGAATAGTACATTACCAAACAAAGGATAATAAAGTCCACCTAAATACTGGCTACGACTCATCCACACCCTTAGCCCTCTATCCTAATTCTTTTACTCCATAACTTCCTATCCAGGGTCATGTCCTCGATCAGCTGTAATTGTTCCATGTCACGTTTAATCACTTCTCTCGAATATTTCTTCGGCCTACCCCTACCCCGCTTGAAACCTTCCAAGGCCAACCTCTCATACCTACGAACAGGTGAATTCATGCCTTTTCTCATCACAAGACCAAACCATCTCAACCTTACTTCCCATATTTTATCCTCCACTGATGCCACCCCAACCTTTTCTCGAATAATTTAATTCCTAACTCTGTCAGCCCTTGTGACTCAACATATCCAATGCAACATCCTCATTTCCTCCACCTTCAGCTTTTGGATATGAGAATTCTTAACCGGCTAACACTCCGCTCCATACAACATATCAGGTCGGACCGCAACTTTATAAAACTTGTCTTTCAGCTTGAGGGGCATCTTCTTATCGCATAAAATTCCCAAAGTGAGCCTCCATTTTATCCAACCTGCCCCTATACAGTGAGAGACATCCTCATCAATCTTGTCATTTCCCTGACTCATAGACCCGAGATACTTAAAACTATCCCTCTTATAAACCGCCTGAGAATCCAACTTCACTTCCACCACCTCTTCTTGCCTCGAGTTACTAAACTTGCACTCCAAGTACTCCATCTTGGTCCTACTCAATTTGAAACCTTTAGACTCCACGGTTTGTCTCCAAACCTCCAGCTTATCATTAACCCCTTGTCGCGACTCATCAATCAAAAGTATATCATCTGCGAAAAGCAAACACCAAGGCACCTCGCCTTGTATACTCCGCATTAACACATCCATCACCAAAGAAAATAAAAATGAACTAAGAGTTGATCCCTGGTGTAACCCTGTCAAGACCGAAAAATGCTCAAAATCTCTTCCCACTGTCCTTACCCGAGTCTTCGCTCCCTTTTACATGTCCTTAATCACTCTGATGTACGCCACCGGACCCCCTTGCCTCCAAGCATCTCTAAAGAACCTCCCTAGGGACCTTGTCATACGCCTTCTCTAATTTGATAAATACCATGTGAAGATCCCTCTTTCTCTCTCTATACTACTCTACCAGTCTCCGCACAAGGTGAATTGCCTCAGTCGTAGAGCAACCAGACATAAAATCAAATTGATTTTCTGAAATAGACACAATCTTCCTCAACCAAATTGTAACACTACTTATGAAATTATTATTAAAATTATTGCAATTAGATTAAACCTTATTTATCCAACCTCATTAATACTTATCAAGCCAGTTTCTTAAAAGGTCTTCGAGCCTGTGATGATGTCATTCTGGTTCAAGAACTTGTCAATAATATGAACTTGTCAATAATATTACTAAGTCTTAGAATATAACTGGTAGTTTTATCCTTAATCTTGATATGGAAAAAACCATTTGATCGTCTTGAGTGGTCCTTTGTTTATATCACTCTTTTATTCTTTATGTTTTGACCAAAACTTATGACTCTTATTATGAAGTGTATTTCCACCAATAATATAGTTGTTCTTATCAATGGCACTTAGATTAATTACTTCTCTCCTTCTAGAGGTATTAGATAAGGAGATCCAGTGTCCTCTTATTTTTTTAATCCTATGTATGGATCTCCTTTCTAGTTATGTTACTCTCCAAGTAGATAACCTCTGCTAGGCCCAGTCACTCTCAATAGAAACGATCCTTCATTTTCTCACCTGTTCTTTGCCGACGATTAACACTTACCTTTAAGGCCACTACTAAATCTATTCATAATATTCATGACTGTATGAATTGTTGTAGTGTGCTTTCGGGCCAAAAAAATTAATGCCGCAAAATCAAAGGCTATCTTCTCTCCTTCATGCTCAGAAGCTATTAGGAGCCTCATAAAAGATCTTTTTGACATTTCTTAGTTTGATAATATGCTTAGGAAGCTTTCTTTATGGAAATTCAAATTTCTCTCACAAGCAGGCAGACTTTCTCTTATCAATTCTACTCTTGATGCGATTCCAGCCTATATAATGCAATACCTCAAGCTTCCCAAAAAAACTTAAGACACCATTGATAAAATCCAGTGGGATTTCCTTTGGGGTTCGACTGATCAGAAGCAAAAAATTCATTATATAAATTGGAATAAGGTCACTTCTCCAAAAATATATGGGGTATTAGGTCTTCACAAGGCTAATATTAGGAATCAGTCTATTATTACGAGCCTTGCTTTTACAAACCTTGCTGCCCTTTGGGAGACAACACTTCTCCAAAAATATAATTATAACCATAATCATCCCTCTAGCTCCTTTATTTGGAATAATGTTCTCTTTGAGGGTCAATTTACAGTCAAGCCATTGCTTGGGCTCCAACCTCAGGCAAAACTACTAATCTTTGGACCCAATGATGGTTCCTGATTTTCCTCCACTCCGAAAAATTCTCCATGGTCCTCTTACCATTAATGAAGCTAAATTATACCTCTCCACCATCTGGTCTGGACATCAGTGGGATTGGAAAAAACTATTCTTTGAAATTCCTCATTTTTCAACTGGAAAAGCAAATAGCATTCGATCAAACCCTTGTATTGTCACTTGGGACGCCTTACTGGGCATACAACAAAAATTGTCTTTTCTCTATTAAATCTGTCTTTGAGAATCTCACTTGAAATTCCACCTCTAATTATGAGTTAAGATGGATTTGGAACCTGAATACTATGGCAAAAATTAAACATCTTCTTTGGCTTTGCTCTCATAGTAGGATCCCTACATCCACTTACCTATGTTTCATTGGAAATCTAGACCCTAGATGTCGGGTTTTCCACTTAGAGCCCGAAACACCTGCTCATATCTTTACTGGTGTTTTGTGGTTAAAAATTCTGGTTGGACATGGGACTGCACCTCTCAAGTTGACAATACTACCCAACATTGGCTTAATACTCTCAAATATCTATCCCCTCCCTTTCAAGATGCGTCTATAGATTGGATGGCCTTCTTCCCTTTCGCTCTCTAGTATATTTGGCTCAATCATAACAATAATGTTTTCAATAAAAAGACTAGCTTTCCTAATGTTGCTTTGGTACGTGCCAAAACTTTAGAATACACCAATCATAATCTTTCCCCTAATAACAAATGGGATTAATTTATATCAATGTTAGATGGTTTAGCCTAAACAAGGAGCTTTCAAATTAAATATTAATGGGTCTTTTTCTACTGATAAGGTTTTTTTGCGGGTTCAGTGGAGTTATCTATAACTATTTAGGTAAATGGATAGTTGGCTACTATGGTAAAAGTAGCAGCCACTGTCGTTCTATGGTGGAACTTGAAGCTATTCAACATGGCCTTGAACTAGCTCTTACATATAATTTGGTTCCCCTTATTGTCAAGATTGACTCGGTAGAAGTCATTCATCCCTCCATCACCCTACCTCGCTATTTATTGATATCATTTTAAAATGCAGGTTAATGTTAAAGAACATGGGGAATTCAGTGGTGCAACATTATCTCCACGAAGCAAATGGAGTAGTTGCCTTTTTTTCAAGACTAGAATCGCGACTAGCACAGCTAGGAAACATCCATTTTTTGCACTCTCCACCAGTTGAAGCTGCAGTTCAACTTCAAAAAGACATTAATGATGTCCTCTGTAAATGGTTAGTGTCGTGATATATGTATAATAAGCTACTCTGTCTAAGAAATCAATCTGTGTCTTCTACTATTATTAGTAATGCTAAGCCTAGTACTAGTACTGTTATTCCTGTTGTTCCTGTTTGTTGTAATTCTGCTACTATTGGGTCCTCTCCTAGCAATGTTCCCTCGATCTGTAATTCTACTTAATCTATCTATATAAATATTTCCAGTTTATCAAAAGAAAAAAAATAAAAACTCCTATTACTATTCTCTATTATGAGTGGAAAATGGAATTCAAGATCAAATTGATTTGTTGGAATGGTTGGTGATGTATTTTGATCTCATTAAAGCTGCTAATATTTTTATGCATTTGACCAATCATGCGATGAATTTTTTTATTGGCAAGTTCCTGGTTGCATACTTTGATGGCATTTTGGTTTAAAATAAAACCACTAGAATCACTAATACATTAAATACTTAAGAGTCATTTGCTATGCTGAACAAACATAAATAGTTTTGGAATAAAAGTTCACCGTCTTATCCCTTGTTTGATTAATCATAAATAAGATATACCAAAATTAGTAATTAGTGTTGGAAGAAGTTATCGTTACCAAAGGGAGGAATAATAGTATGAGTATCCCTAAATAAAATAATAAAAATAACAAAACACCCGTGAGGCCCCTCAAAAAATTATGTATTTGAAAACAAGGTAAAAAAATCACTATATATCACAATAATTATCAAGTAAAAATATATTGAAAATACATATAAACAATTATAATCAAAGAAAAACTTATTGTGTTATGTTTGGACTTTACTAGTGTATCTTCATGACTTCATTTACTTCTTTTGGACTCTAGCGTATCTTCTATTGTTATTCTATCTTCTTAATTGTTATGCTATGCATATGCTTATGCAAACTTATGCATAATGTAGTTATGTAATTATGTTAAATTTATAGTTATTTTATTTTGTTTCATGCATGATGGCTTATTTACATTTGAAAATGAAAATCAGATTTGAAAAAAACACCTTTTTCTAAAAAAAAATCACAAATTTCAAAAGTTCAATTATGGCAAAAAAAGGCCTACTACTTTGATCTTATCCAAAAAAAAAAAAAAATTTAAAAATTCGAACCAAATCGAATTTATTTCAGTTCAGTTATGACTGTCATTTTCATCAAGTCGAAGATAGAAAAAATCAAACTGATATTAACTAACAGAACTGATAAATCGAATGTCCAGACCTACATATATATCACCAAGAGTACCAACAACAAGCCACAAATATCACCACTTAAACAACAATGTTTAAGAAAAACACCTTAGAATACAATAACACCAACACCACCAGCATTACAATTCAACACCACCAATAACACTAACATTTACAATACCAACAACATTAACAACACAACATTTATAATACAACAATCATATCAAGTGTTAAGAGAGAACAAATACCAGAAATTGATTAACCATCACTAACTTTGCTTAAGTTTGAAGAGAAGGCGGCCCTTACTCTTTCTCTTTACTAATAAAAATAATAATCTGTTGAAATCCTAACTTTTTGAACCCATTTCACTACATTTTACACCCATTTAAGAATACAAAATGTAATCACAAGTAAATATTCAAGTGTTCATAAAATCTATGGTACAATATCAACAGTTGTTGGATTTTGTCACAACAGACTCTTTCAAAAAAATCAAAATTCAAATTTCACTATTTGTACAACAATATTCAAAAACAATAACAATAACAATAATAATAAAAAAAATTATTTTTTACTAAAAAAGATACCACTCTCAACAGTTGTTGCATTTTGTTCCAACGAATTTCTCAAGAAAAATACAAATTCAAATTTCACTACTATCATAATAATGTTCGGCAATAACAAATAGGCGGAACAACAATAACAACAAAAACAAAAAAAAATCTTATTTCACTGAAAAAAGAGACCACAAATTAGGATTTCACTCAACAACAATATCAAGTGTTAAGAAAACAAATACAACAAATTAAGTTTATTTTTAGCATGAAACAACAAAATTATTAACCTTCCTTGATGAAAAGAGTCAGTTGAGTTCTTCTTCTTCATTACTGACCCAAAAAATATTACTTCCTCCGTCCCAATTTATATGGCATATTTCACTTTTTGAAGTTCAAACATATCTATGTTTGACCATAATTTTTTTATTTATATATATTTTAAATATTTTGAATAGTCAATTATTATGACTTATAGTACTCTTTACGTCATTTGCAAATCTATAAATTTTATTTCAAAAAAATTAAAGATTTAAAGTCTAAATTCATGGTCAAACTTACCTTATTTGAATCTAAGGAAGCAAAATATGATACATAAATTGAAACGAAGTGAGTATTTCAAAATCCTAACTTTGCAACCAACTCTTACCTGTGAAATCGCCATAAATGAGGGACAAAAAAAAAGAAAACATTGTTCTTGCCGGAGCTAAAGGTCACCGAAAATCTATTGGGAGAAGATAAAATCTGTTGCAACAGATGAGAGAGCAGCAAAAGATGGTTGCGAGAAAAGAAGAGAGAATTGAGAATGGACAAAGATGTGGGAAGTTGAAAAGTTTCATGTTCTTTTTTATTTTTAAAAGAGAAAATACATAAAGACTCTCTTGATGTTGGCCGACTTTATCAAAAAGACACCTAAACTTTACTTTCGACCTATTACCTCATGAATCTTACTTAAATCGTTGCAAATACACCATTTTGACCCTCTGCGTGTATACACGTGCCTGTTCTGCGTGAAAGGCTCAAAATTGACTTTTATTGATCAATTAAAAGCTGTCACGTGTAAATAATTTGATATATAATTTATCTTTAAAAAAATAATATTTATTTACTTTTTAAAACTATCCCATACCCCCTCTCCCCTCCCCCACACAACACTCCCCATCCATCAGTGTCTTCTTCCCCATTGAAAGCTTCTTCTCCATCACCATAACTCAACAACAACATCAATTACAACAACAACAACAACATCATCATCTCCATAACACTCTTTCTCCTCAATCCTCTCAATCATCACCATAACTCTACTCACCTTTTACCATCACCATGTTTACTTTCTTCAATTTCAAATTCTTATTTCATTTTTTTTTTTTACATTTTGAACAATTTTATAAAACCCAATATACATCCTCTTAGAAGAACTTAAAGCTCAATTTTAATGGAGTTTTGATCTCATCATTAATCAATCAACAAACACATAAATCAATATAAAATTAGGAAGCAATACAAAATTAATATAAACACGAAATTAGAATCAAAGAAAAATGGAGAAATCAGCAACTGGATGGGGGTGGGTGGAGGAAAGCTGTTGGACGGGGGTGGGAAGGGAGATGTTGGACGCGTTGGATGGGATGGGGTGATAATTAAAATAAAAAGAAAAACTTTATTCAAAAATATAAATAAAATGTGAAATTAAATTATTTAACACCTGCCAACATCTGATTGGTGCGTGCATTCACTCTCTTTCTTGTAACTGAAATTTAGCAAAAAAAATGATGTATTTACAATAGATTAAGGAAGAATCGTGGGGTAATAGGTCGAAAATAAAGTTTAAGTGTCATTTTGAAAAACTCAAACAAGATCAGAGGTCTTTATATATTTTCTCTTTTTAAAAAACCAATGTTGTTTTAAATTAAATTGGAAGTTTTTTTGTATTTTGGAGAAGTGTTGAACAACACCTTTCCTTCAATTTTCTCAACCTTTACACCTCAATTACCCTAAAGGATTTCCAATCCCTCTTGAAAAGATCTGGAGGAGTGCTTTCTACAAAACCCTAGCCTCCCATGTATCAGATCTCCGGCTTTCTCAACACCACTAAGGTATGCATACGTAAATTTGTTATTATTTTGTTCATTCATTCATGTATCAAACTAATTTTCATTGTATAATGTAGGGCATATAGCCAGATGCATGGAGTAAAGGAGGAGATACGTTGGTCTGATACGATGGAACTCTAGATCAAAATAAGTTATTTTTTAAATTAATTCACCAAAGTAATATATTTTTTTGAAACTTCATCAAACTAGTATAAACGTTGTTCCCAGTAACGTATTATGCTTTAAAAAAAGTTAACGAACCAAAAAGAGCTGTGGATGACATTACAATAGGAATCATTACTATCAGTAACGTTTTTGACCTAAAACGTTACTGCCAGTAACGTTTTTGACATAAAACGTTACTATGAGTAGCGAGACTCTGCAACTCTATCACATCAGAATCTTTGTACAAATCTGACGATAAATTCGTTATTGCCAATTATGTTTTAGCTTTAAAACATTACGCTGAGTAACGATACTATCAAATAACTCAAAACTCTGTGGCATCAAAATTTTTGACATTTAAGTCGTTATCAGTAGTCACTTTTTAAGATAAAAACGTTACTATGGGTAACGATTCTATTGAATCAAATCACGGACCTGCAAAGTTGGAATCTTGGTGATTGATTTACCAATAATGTTTTATCTCTAAGATGTGACTGATAATAATAATTAACAACAAACGACATTCCAACAAGTGACAACAAATTATTGTCAGTCACATCTTAGAGCTAAAATGTTATTGGCAGTAACGTTTTCTTGGTAAATCAATCACAAAGATTTCAGCTTTGCAGGTCTGTGATTTGATTTGATAAAATCGTTACACATAGTAATGTTTTTATCTTAAAAAATGACTACTGATAACGACTTTAATGTCAAAAATTCTGAGTAACGTTTTAAAGCTAAAAGGTAATTGACAGTAACAAATTTAACGTTAGATTTGTACAAAGATTCTGATGTGGCAGAGTTGCGGAGTCTCGTTACTCACAGTAACTTTTTATGTCAAAAACGTTACTAACAGTAACGATTCGTATTTTGACGTCTTCCACAACTCTTTTTGGCCTGTTAACTTTTTTTAAAGCATAATACATTACTGCGAACAACGTTTATACTAGTTTGGTAAAGTTTTAAAAAAACATATTACTTTGGTGAATTAATTTAAAAAATGACTTATTTTGATCCAAAGCTCAAAGCGATGAGACGTATGCATATTAGACCACTAAGGTATGCATACGTCTCATGTAGTATTTTAAAAAATTCAAACTAATTTATTCATGTTGTAGAATAATTTTCATGGTGTAATGTAGGGCATGTAGCCAGATGCATAAAGTTAAGAAGGTGTTGGGCTGGAGTGATATGCCTAGAAGCGGTAATTTTTCTGAGCTTCTGAGTAGTTTAAATTCCTCATTTTTTTTTTTGAGGAAGTTTAATGTGTGTTATCGTTACTGCAGTAAGATTTTCAATTGTGTTTTTGATGTCTATTTTGGCTGGCGGTATGCTTATTATCTCTTCCCCGAAGCCCAAATGCGTGTAGGGCTAACATATCGCTCTCACTAATTAACTAGCTTGTTATGTTTGTTTTTTCGAATATATAGGTGGAGTGTAGTACTACTTTGTGGTAGTCTTATTTTTTTTATGATCTGTTTGTTTGTTTCTTGTTCTTACATTAGGTTCTTCTCTAGAATGTTTTTGTCTTGAGCCGGAGGTCTTTCGGAAACAACCTCTCTACCTCACCTTTGAGGTAGTGGTATAGATTGCATATACTTTTTTCTTCCACACCCCACTTTGTGGGAATATATGGGTATGTTGTTGTTGTTCTATTTAACTAGCCTAAATAGAGCTACATGGTTGGTTTGTGGAAATTCATGTAACTTGAGATTGTTGCAGTATACTTGTTCATAGTTACCAATTTCTACAAGTGCGGTTTGATATAATCGACATTTTTTATTCTTTTTCTTATTTAATCCTTTTGAATGTGATATATATATATATATTCTTATAGTCCAAATTTTTCCTCGAGTTTTTTTTTTTTTTATCCTGTTCATCTCTTCCTCTTAATTTATGTTCTTAACATCGTACTTCTTTAACCACATCCCAAAAAATTTTTGTCTGGCAGCTAACGGCCGCCGCTGGTGCTGTTGATGTCAAAAAAGTTTGAGGTTTTCTGACTGTTACGAGGTAATTCTAGAGGTTGCTGGGTATCTTTGGTTTGTTTTCTTGCTGAATAGCTGTAATGTGAAGATTTTAGACACCAATATATTCCACATGTTCATTGTGTGAATGCCTTTTTCTTGTGAATGATTTTAGTATTTCTTGTTGGAAACTGATTTTTCCAAATATTTGATCAAAATAAGTTATTTTTAAATCAATTCATCAAAGTAATATGTTTTTTGAAAACTTTACAAACTAGTATAAACGTTGTTGGCAGTAAAAAAATTTAACGGACCAAAACGACATTAAAGATAGTAATGTTTTTGTCTTAAAACATTACAAATGTTAACGAGACTCCGCAACTCTGCCACATCGGACTGTATCACTCTGCCAAATCAATTCTGTAGAGTCTGATGTGGCAGAGTTGCAGAGTCTCGTTACCATTGGTAACGTTTTAAGCTAAAAACGTTACTATCAGTAATAATTTCTACTTTAACACTGTTTTGGTTCATTAATTTTTTTAACACGTAATACGTTACTGCCAACAACGTTTGTGCTAGTTTTGTAAAGTTTTCAAAAATATATTACTTTAATAAATTAATTTAAAAAAGTGACTTATTTTGATGAAGACATCGAATTTTCCATTAGTACCATGTTAGTCTGCCAGTTTTCTAGCTTGAACACTGAGATGCATGTGCTGATTCCGTTAAAGTCTCGGACACCTTTGTGTTTATTGAGAGAAAGGTCTCTTTGTGGTTGGTTTAGCTTTGATATTGGTCCATGTTATCCAAAGAAGCATAAAGGGTAGAAAGAGAGAACTTGGTTGTTTGGGAATTTGGGGTTTAAATAGGTGAAGCATACATATTTTTCTAAGAAAGGAAAGTGGATCAAAATACATAATTATAGGAGTAAATCAAGCTATAGTATATTTACAAGATCCTAGAATATTCTATAATATCTATGAGATTTTAACAATCCTTTTAAATGGAATTTAATATTCCCTCTGTGTTAATTATGTGTTGGGTGTCTATCGTGAAATAACTTCACCTTATTTTTGAGGTAGAATTATAGCCTGAGTACAATCTATCCTCCCGAAACTATGGTGGTTTATCTCAAATTGTTCAAGGATTTAAAGTATAACACTGGAAAATAAAACCATGAATCAAGATTAAAGAGTTGTAGTGGGTTGCTCCTCAACTTTGGGATCTGTTCCCAGACAAACTCAACCAGCAAGAACTAGGAGAAACTTAATAATAAAGTACGTGGAGAAAGTAAATAACAGACACAAAAATTTTACGTGCAAACTCCTTGCTCAAGGGAGAAAAATCACGACCTGCCTTCGTGAGTTCCAAGCTCCACCATATTCAAGCAACTTGAATACAGACTCCAGACTTCAAGGATTAAACTCCTAATCCTTTTTCTCCTAGTAATAACTCTATTACAAGGAAGATGCATAGTAACTCTACTGCACCACACACTAGCTAACTCTACCTGAAATGACAAGTTAACTCTAGCTTAAGAATCACCTAACTCTAGATGATTACAAAGACATGAGGTTTACACCACAACACCTACTAATAATCAAACAAACGGAAGTAGGCAATGTTTAAGATCACAATACAAAGACTCAAATACAATAAGAAAGTAAAATACAACTTGATGAGCTATCAGTTCCCTGTTGCAAAATGAGTCTTTGATCCAAGAGCTTTGAGAGAGAGATATGTTGTAAGTATATAAAAATCTTAGTTTTCTAGTTGGAGAAGATGAGCAATATATATATGACACAAGAAAACCTAGGAGGAATCCCATTGGTTGAGATAAAAAGGTGGCAGCAGCTTTTCACCAATTTTTTTGTACTTTCGTCCATCTGTAAGGTTGAATGTGATAGTGACAAGTAAGACCAACATGTTCCCCAAGTATTAACAACTTTGTCATCACACAAACTCTAGGAAACAGGTCTCTAACATACAATTTGTCAATCATCAAAACTAAGGACTTAACAGTTTCCTTCTTTTTTGATGATGACAAACCCATGCAGGTCTTCAACATCTTAAAGCATCCACATAGTACATAGCATACACAATAAGACTCAGCAACATATGCCCTCAAGACTTTAACTCCACCTGTTCCCCCCGTCTATGATACCTTATAAGCATCCTACGCTTATTTCCCCATCACTGATACCCCTAAGCATTCTTCACCTAATTCTCCCTATCTATGAGCACCTAAAGTTCCCCCTGAGTATGAGACCGCTTATCTTTATTCACCATTCACCATACTATGCCCAGCTACACTTCAACTTCCTACTTTTGGCATCATCAAAGAGGTTAAGCAGTAAACCAAACATAGATACAAACACATGTTAACTCATGGCCATTGAAGCTATACTTACTTAAGCAGGAAATATTAGATAAGGAAAAGAGTAGATAACACAAAGAGGACTCATGTAGGAATCTAGAGAAAAGTATTAAACATTATTTAGACAGATGTCTATAACGAGAGGAAGTAGCAGTGTCATGTTCACATAGAGAAACAACCTTTGGAGAAACCAGATACACTAGGGCCTGGGAGAAAAGGATTTATAAGAGAAGTGGGAACCAGATTATGTGGTTCATAGAATACCGACCTTCTTCACCCCTTTCTAAAAAATTATTATTATTATTATTTTATTTTTATTATTTTTTTAGTGTATATGCATACCCTTCAACTGTGGTAACCCCCATCAACCAAAAATAGTATAATATCGATACTTTTGGCTCCCTTTGACAATGAGAATTATGAGGGAGAAAATGTTCAAGGATAGTCGAGTAGACTCAAGGAAAGAGTGATATTTTGTGAGAGAGTGATATTTTTAAATGTGATAGGTGACATGGCACTCCTGCTGGTGAATAGAATCATGGCCACTATTCAAAAATAAAGTGTGATACTAATCTGACTATGAACCTGGTCCCTACATAATGGTCTGAGTTCATAACACTTGAGCTATTTTATCCTTATCCCTATTTTTTCCTCCCTACTATGGGTGTATATCTACAAAAGATATGAGACTGAGTTAGACATAGGTGAAATCATCCAACCTGGACACCTATTCACCAAGTCATAGCCATAATTAGAGGATAAAGAAGATCAGCATGCATTCAACTTGGCCTCATCAGTCCCAGCCATGATTTTTTTTTAAAATTGTTCTCTACCAAGCGCCTTGGTAAAAATGTTAGTAATTTAATCTTCAGTGTTGCAAAACACCATCTTGATCAATCCATTTTCCATATTATCTCTCAAAAAGTGATGTCTGACATCAATGTGTTTTGTTCTTTTATGATGAACTGGATTCTTTTCCATATTGGCAACACTTGTGTTGTCATAGACTAAGGGCACATAATCTGAGAGAATCCCAAAGTCTTCAAGTTGTGCTTGATCTATAGTAATTAAGCACAACATGATGCACTGCAACATATTCAGCCTCAGCAGTAGAGAGTGCCACTAAGTTCTACTTCTTGGTACCCCAAGAGATTAAAAATTCTCCAAGAAAGTAAGCCATTCCTGAGGTACGTTTTTGTCAATTATGTACCAAGCGTAACAGCATCAGCATATCCAACTTGGTCGAAATTGTCACCAACAGCCAGGTCAAGGGTTCCTTTAAGATGTCTCAAAATCCTTTTAGAATCCTTCAAGTGATATTCTTTTGGACTTGCTTGAAATCTAGCACACATCCCAACACTAAATACAATGTTAGGTTTATTGGTTGTCAGGTAGAGCAATAAACCAATAATTCCTCTATACATAGTTTTATTTATAGAAAGACCAGGTTAATCCAAGTTCAGTTAAGAGGAGGTTCCTATAGGAGTGTTAATAGGCTTTGTATTCTCCATATGGAACCTTTAGAGCAGTTCCCGAATGTACTTATGTTGGAATATAGTATCCCCAGCTGCACCTTGCTCAATTTGCAAACCAAAGAAGAAATTGAGTTCTCTCATCAGACTCATCTCAAACTCACTGCTCATCAACCTGGCAAACTTATCACAAAGAAAGCTAGTTGTAGCTCCAAATATGATATCATCCACATAAACTTGGATAATGAGCATATTTCTTTCTCTTGCCTTCAAAAATAGTGTATTGTTTATCTTCCCTCTTTTGAACCCATTGTCAAGTAAAAACTTGGACAAGCTTTCATACCAAGATCTGGGAGCTTGCTTCAATCCATACAGGGTTTTGTCCAATTTGAACACATGATTAGGGAAATAAACATTTTCCAAACCTAGAGGCTATTTCAAAAACACCTCTTCTTTGAGAAAACCATTCAAGAAAGTACTATTTGCATCCATTTGAAATAATTTGAACTTCATATAGGAGGCAAATTCAATGAGAATTCGAATTGCCTCCATTCTATCCATAGGAGCAAATGTTTCATCATAGTTTATGCCTTTTACTTGGTTATATCCTTGCACAACAAGCCTAGATTTGTTACTGATGGTATTTCCATGCTCATCTGCTTTATTTCTGTACACTCACCTAGTCCCTATGATAGTTCTATTTTAGGGTTGTGGGAACAGGTGTCAAACCTTGTTTCTTTTAAATTGATGAAGCTCTTCTTGCATAGAATTGATCTAAGTTGCATCCTTAAATACTTCCTTTACATTCTTGGGTTCAATTTGTGACAAGAATATAGAGAAAGAACAAAGGTTCTTGGCTATGTTCCTAGTTGCATGCCTGAGTTCAGAAGAGATAATAGATTATCAAGAGGATGTGAGAACTGATGCTTCCAACTAAATCTGAGGGGAGTGGTATAACTTATACTGGGACTAATTCCTATTAAAGTGTTACCCTCAGGAGACTGATTATTACCTTCAGTGGATGGAGGGTCAGGATCTACAGGAGGGACTTGTGAAGTGCCATCATTTTTCTAATTTTTTGAATCTTTATCTTCAGGTCCCTTTGAGTCAGCAACATCATCACTTTTATTTTGTTTTTCTGAAACCTTTATGGGGTTTCCTGACTCATCATCATTATAAAGGGTATTACTTTTACTGATGTCAATAGCTTCATTAAACATAACATGAACACTTTCTTCCACACATCGTGTCCTTTTTTTTGTAAATTTTGTAAGCCTTGAAAGTAGATGTGCATCCAACAAATATTTCCTCATCACTTCTTAGATTAAATTTTCTAAGATCCTCCTTGCCATCATTCAATACAAAGCATTCACAGCCAAATGGCTTGACGTAGATCAACTTAGGATTTTTTTTGGTCAAGAGTTCATAAGGGGTTTTGTCCAAAATGGATCTTACAAGACACCTATTGGTCACACAATATGTTGTGTTGATTACCTCTGCCCAAAAATTGTGAGTTATCCCTACATCTATTAGCATGGTTCTTCCAATAGTTACAAGGGTCCTATTTTTCCTCTCCACAATACCATTTTGTTATGGTATTCTAGGAGCTAAAAAAGTATGACTAATTCCTAAATCATTGCAGAATTGGTTGAACCTAGTATTTTCAAATTCTATTCCATGATCAGACCTGATTGCAACAATCTTCTCATCATACTTCACTTGCGCCTGTCTAGCAAAGGCCTCAAATACATAAAATGTTTCATCTTTTGATTTTAGGAAAAAGGTCTAGGTGAATTTGGAATAATCATCAACAACAAAATAGACTTCTTTCCTCCTCTGTTAGCAAACTTTACAGGTCCACATAGATCCATGTGGAGGAGTTACAAGGGCCTGAATGTACTCACTTCCTTCTTTGGATTGAAAGAAGATTTTGTATTCTTTCCTTTTACACAAGCATTGCGTACTTTTGAATTGACAAACTTCACTTTTGGCTAACCACGAACCAATTCCCTCATTACCAATTTGTTTAGCAGTGAACAACTAACATGACCCAGCCTTCTATGTCATATATCAATAGTATCTTCTTGCACACTAAGGCATGTTATGTTTTTGGACTTACAGGACCCCAAATCATTAATATACATATTCTTACTCCTCCAGGGTGTAAGCGTTTCTTTACCATCTTTGAGACTAATAACAGTACACTTGTGTTATATATTCTGACGTTATTTCCTTTATCACATATTTAAGCAACACTCAGCAGGCTGAACTTGAGTCTATCAATAAAATGGACATATCAATTGCCTCATTCAAACTGTTCCCAATCTTCCTAATTCCAATTATATATCCTTTATTACTATCACCAAAGGAGACACTGCCTCTTTCAAGGGCCTTAAGCAAGAGACAGTCTTCAATTCTTCCAGCCATGTGCTTTGAACAGACATTATCCATGATCCAATGGTAGTTGCTTCCTCTAGCTTTGCCCTACAATAACAATCAGTGATCATTTTTGGAAACTCATTTTAGGTTAAGCTCCCAGTATGGTGACAAAGGAAAAATCAAGTTCTTTTTTGCCCAACCAGGTAAGTTTACACTTCTTTCTTTCTGGGAAGAAAATCCTTTCACTCCCTTTAGAACAGCAGCTCTAGTAGGAAATGGCTCCCTTGCGTGACCATTTTTTCCAAAGTTTATACACAACATATTATCCTTGACTAAACATATTTTCCAAAAGGATTATAGGCAGGATAAACACTGTGGAACCCCAAACCTCTTTTACTGCTTGTCCCTTGACTGACAAGACTTGTCATTACATGATATGAAATGGTCAATTTCAAGGCCTTTTCAAGCTCAGCCTTTACTTTAACCAGATCTCTCTCAAGTTTAGCACTTCTCTCAAGTGAGGCAGTTAATTCTAGATTAGCCTTAGTCAGTTTCTCTTCTAACTCTAGTTAAATTTGAGATTTTTCATTTTTTCCTTTTGAATTATCTCTAAAAACTTCACTCAAATTTTCATTTAGGGACTCATTTTCAATAGATGGAGATTGAATTATTGCTTGAAGTTCAATTACTATCATACTTAATTCAACCAGCTTCTCTTCACATTTTTCAAAGTTTATCTTTAGACATTCTTTATCTCTAGTGAGATCATTAACAGTATCAATTAATAAAGCAACAAGAGACTTTAGCTCTTTAATAGAATAATTTTTTAGGTTTTATTTGATGTCTAAGAGTGTTACCTTGTCCTCTTCATCCTCATCTGGGTTTTTCATTAAGACAAATAGAGAGTCATACACTTGAAAATCATTTTCCACTGCCATCATGGAGATATCTTCATGCTGCTCAGACTGATCAATATCATAGAGGGAATCACCCAGAGCAACTATGACATGCATTGTAACCCTATCAACTTCAACTTTTCTATTATACTTTCCTAGAACCCGTTTCCTTCTTCTTTCTTTCTCACTATTTTTCTTAACATACTCTTTGTATTCCACTTTGCGCAAAGGGCAGTCCTTGATGTAGTGACCGAGATTTTCATATTTGTGATATGTATCATTCCCTTTTCCATATGTGATGCTTCTGTTGGATTCCCCTGTTCTGGAAATGGCTCCAGACTTTTTCAATGACTTGATGACCCACTTGGCAATATAAGCAGTTTCCTCATATTTAACATTGGGAATTTCTTTAGTGGCCTTTAGAACCAAATTCTTCTCAAACTTGGGCTCACTCTTTGACTTCTCAAGATTCTTTAATATCTTATAGGTTGTGAGATTTCCAATGAGCTCATCCATGGTCATAGTTTACAGATTCCTAGCTTCAGGTATTGCATTAACTTTGATTTCCTACTGCTTAGGAAGGATACTCAGAACTTTGCGAACATGTTTAGTGGTTCTGATACCTTCTCCCAAATAGTGAAGCTCATTTGTTATGGTTGTGAACCTGGTGTGCATCTTCTGAATGGACTCTCCTTCTTTCATGGTGAAAGTCTTATATTGATTGATCAATATATACATTTTGGACTCCTTCTCCTAACTGGTTCCCTCATGAGCTGTTCAAAAACAGTCCCAGATTTCTATAACAGATTCACATGTAGGGATCCTGTTGTACTCATCAGGACCAATACCACAAACAAGCAGCTTCTTGACCTTAAAATTCTTTTTAATAATTATTCTATCTACATCATCATGTTCTTTTTTGTTCTTAGGAATTTAGGAGGTCACATCACCAACCTTTACTAACCTTGTGGGAACAAAAGGGCCATCCTCAATGACATACCATAGTTCTGAATCCTTAGCCATAATAAAGTCATGCATTCTAGTCTTCTATCACCCATAATATTCACCATTAAATCTAGGTGGTCTAGTGGTTGACTGGCCTTTTTCAAGATTAGGAGGAGTAGTCATTCTCAAGATCCTTCCAAGGTATTAGCCTTTTTAGGAAGACCTCTCTCTGATACCAAATGAAAAGTTATAGCAGGTTGCTCCTCAACTTTGGGACCAGTTCCCAAATAGACTCAACCAAAAAGAACTAGGAGAAACTTAATAATAAAGTACATAGAGAAAGTAAATAACAGACACAAAAATTTTATGTGCAAACTCCTTTCTCAAGAGAGAAAAATCATAACCTGCCTCTAGGATTTATAAGCTTCACTCTATTCAAGCAACTTGAATACAGACTCCAGACTTTAATGATTAAACTCCTAATCCTTTTTCTACTAGTAATAACTCTATTACAAGGAAGATGCACAGTAACTCTACTGCACCCACACACCAGCTAACTCTAACTGGAATAACAAGCTAACTCTATCTTGAGAATCACCTAACTCTAGATGATTATAAAGAAATAAGGTTTACAACACAACACGTATTGATAATCAAACAACCAGAAGTATTCAATATGTAAGATCATAATACAAAGACTCAGATACAACAAGAAAGTAAAATACAACTTGATGAGCTACCAGTTCCCTATTGCAAATTGAATCTTTGATTCAAGAGCTTCGAGAGAGAGATATGTTTTTAGTATATGTATGTATTAGTTTTCTTGTTGGATATGATGAGCTACCAGTTCCCTATTGCAAATTGAATCTTTGATTCAAGAGCTTCGAAAGAGAGATATGTTTTTAGTATATGTATGTATTAGTTTTCTTGTTGGATAAGATGAGAAATATATGTATGACACAAGAATACCTATAAGCAATCTCATTGGTTGAGATAAAAAAGTGGTAGTAGCTTTTCAATGACTTTTTATACTTTCATCCAGCTGTGAAGTTGACTGTGATAGTGACAGGTAAGCCCAACCTGTTCCTTAAGTAGAAACAGCTTTGTACGCACACAATCTCTAGGAAACAGGTCCCCAATATACAATTTGTCAATTATCAAAACTAAGGAATTAACAAAGAAAATATTTGTTTTTGTGCTCTATACTTGATCAAGTGTTTCGCACCTTGCAAAATGTAAGTCATTAATCATATAGAGTTAATATTTCATGGCTTCTTGCATTTTCACCATATATTTCAAAGTGACATCTTTGAAGAGTCTGAGCAACATAGGTATTTAGGACATGCTTTCATAGATTTTGTTGATCTATTTAATTTGGAACTGACAAAAATGTTTAATGTATTATAGGTCACTTGTATTGCCAATATTTTGCTCCCATTTCCATACTGTCAAAAATATTTAACCTTGTTGAAAATTATTATAATAATGTTGTCGCGCCCCATTTTCCTCACGGAAAGAGGAAATCGACGTGACCACTCTTTTTGGGATTGTTTGAGGAGAGAATGTGAAGAGTCGTCACCTAATGAATTAAGGTGCGTTAGAGCACCGGTATAGGCTACTATGAACCTATTTTGTTATTTTCTCTTAGTTCACCATAGTTTCGGATAAGGGTTTAAATTACCTCAAAAGAAAGGTGTTAGGCACCTTTCGAGGTCCACAAAGGTGGTTCCCGGCCGAATTCATATTTTATGTAGAGATTTTATGTGATCAAATAAAGGTCTCTTATTTTATTATTAATTTAATGTTTAACTAAGTGATAAAGTAATAGATAAGACTTTCAACTAGTGTACATATCCTATAAAGAATAAAAAAATACAAGAGATACGAGACTAACCTTTTTCGACAAGCAAATACTAAGCGAAAATACCATAGTTCTTGTAATCTCCATCCTCCTTGGATTACGGACTCCAGCGAGCTCCTTTTCTTTTTAGCGTGAGGACAAAATTTGAGGATGATAAGCTATAAATTAAACTTACGTTAGAGTAAGGACATACTACAAATGATGCAAAACTTATTAGCAAGGATAAAATCTTTCGTTATATTATATGTATGCCTTGGTTTGCTGATGAAGGAGCAATATCTTGAAAGAAATTCTAAGTTATCATACTTTCATAGGTTAAGGCATGATATATTTCATTCCTAGGGAATGAGAATATTGATTTTTAAAACTACAGATTCATTCCTTGGGGTAAATGTATGATACGAGTAACACCTCCATAAGAGAGAGAATAATTGAAAAGAAATATCACAAAATATACTCCAAAAGAGTAAACTTGAAAAATTATTCAAGTTCTCGTAATTCTAAAATTTACTAAGTAAAATTCATATGTCATGGTAAACTTGGAGTTTACTAGTACAAATAAGTTCATAAGTTGGCATGAACAATTTTTCCATACCAAAGATGTGCAAATTGAGTATTACACAACATATATATTAAAGAATTATAAGATTCATTAAATAACATTAATATTATGAGTTCTCAAATGATCCTTTAAAAGGTAAACATAATTTATAATAGGCATGATATGAAAAGTCATTGGACACGTGGTGTACGACCTAATTTAGTATAAGTATTTTATCCTCCGTCAAAATAAAGGTGGCATAAGAATGATCTTCTAATGAAAATTTACAAAGCATGTACATATTATTATACTTTATTCCTTGAAGAGAATGAGACTTGGAATAAGTATCGTTGATGCTCATCCATTCTCGAAATGAATGTGTCAAAATGAGATAAAAATTATAAATAAGGACATTCTTATGCGTGGTTGGATAAATATGACATCTCACCTCTACGGGAGGTTTGATAAAAATAAATAAAATTCTATTTTGACATAAATGGTCATTGATTGCGTACTTGTAGTATGCCATAAATATTTTGATATGTTTATCATGGATCATCAAAGGGTAAAAGCAAGAAACAAATATTGCCTATATAAGATTTTAAGATTATGAACATACTTATATGATTTTCTCCTTGAAGGAGATGTTCACCAAATGAATGGTATGCGAAATATGTGGTGGTACACAAAATTACTTGAGAGCTCTATAAGATCTTAAGTGTTACTATCCGGAGGAATGAATTGTACATAATATTGGGTTGTAGTAAGTCTCAAAAGTAACTTATTAAGTTTCAAAGACATTGCCAAAAATAAATAATATTGAGACTATAAATAATGAAAAGATGTTATATCTTCATATTACTACAATCGACGCGGGTTATAAATATTTATGCAAAAGGTTATCCGCCCTTTTCCACCTATTTGTAATACACAAATATGAGCATGATGATAGAATCACATACAATAGTAAATTAAAAATTTACTGAAATAAATATCAGTTGGAATGACGACTGACCATCTCGGTTCAAATGTGATACAAAAATAATTGAGAATGTAAGTGGTTATATATTGAGGAAATAGAAAGTTCTCCACAAATTATCTTGTGGTGCTTGTTCTAACAATGAATTGATCATTGTATTAGCTAAGATTGAGATTGTATTTCCTAAAGTTTAGGAACATATAGAAAGGTGAATATGGACCTGTTCACCTCCCATGTGGACCGATTATTATTATATAGTTTAATAGATGCATCTATGAAATGGTCACATGTGCTTTTCTATTAACTTGCAATATGATCTTTACAAAGTTGTTTTTAAATTAAGAGCATAGTTTTAAATTATAAATTATGTTGATAATGCTGATTGATTTAGCCGAAATTGTATGCCTCCAATTATAGCTAAATCATTGATGATGAGAACAAAATCTCTAAAAAGAAATTTGAAATGAGATATGCCATTTAAAATATAGCAGCATTGGTATGCATAAAGCCAACAAGGCTTCTCTTTCACTATTGGTTCAGGTATAGGAACCAAATAATTTTAAAATTTAAATATTGGGTATATGATTTAATTGCTCCACCACAACGCACAAAGACGTATTCCAAAATAAGATTGAGGTAAATGTTAGATTTCCTAACATTAGGGGGGAGAGATGATTAACGACTGAAATTATGCATAAAATAAATTATGTAGATTTTCATAAAAAATATATATGTGAACTTGAATTTCAAGAGATAATTCATTTGCAAAATATTGCAAATGAAGTAAGATATGTTTGCTGACTCTATATGATAATTCAACTGTAAATTCTTTAATGAGAAATCTGTTAAAGGACAAAGTCTATAGGCAAGTGCTTCGAAATGGCACTGACATAACACTTCATAAAACCTTGGCAAAGGTTCAGGTACCTGAATAATAATGAATATGAAGAGATCTTTATAAGTTATGTCTTATTGAAATTGATATCAAACAATCATAGATGATATCTTTGATATAATATAGTGCTCAATATTATAAATAATATTGAGGATCTTGAATACAAATCTATCAAAAAAATGGACAGATAAATTATTGGCCAAATAAAAGTATGTAATTCAAGTAGTTTGTTTCACTTGAAAAGTGAATATTTAAACACATAATCCAAAGACCAGAGGTATAATGCCAGTAGGGTACAAATGATTTACTATGTGAAAAGTAAAATTTGTAAGACATAAACTATGACTTGTGCCCTGGGGCATAAAGATTTCACAAAGTTATTGTAGGAGAATTGTTCTCCTCTGATGGATGAAATAAGGTTTATATCAGTCTGACAATATTGAAAAGCTTGAATATGTATAATAAATTATTGTCATGTCTAGCGAGATGACAAAGGTTATATGAAAATTGTTAAAGGATTTAACATGTCATAAAGCAATTCCATTGAATACACTAATGATTATAAAGATTGCTTAACTTGAAAATAGATCAATTCTGATCTCATGAAAATGATTAGTAAGTGCCATATTTTAGTGTAGTTGGTGCACTTATGAATTGGGAGCATCATTTATAAGAATAAAGTGGTGTTTTAATCAACGTGAGTATAATACGCGCTGCACTCTTTTTTCCTTAGCTGAGGTTTAATCCCACGGGATTTTCCTGGCAAGGATTTTAATAAGGCGGCTAACAATGCATATTACTGTATGTGTACTCGGAGTGTTTGATAAATAAAATATTTGTCCATCAATGACCATATATTGAAAAGGTATTTATCTGATCCACATCAAATTCAATCTCAGATGGGCTATTTACATATATATGGAGATACAACTACATCATGGCTTCCAGTGAAGTATACAACAACTGTCACTTCATCAAAATCATGCTAAGATAATTGTTATTCATGCAGCAAGCCGAGAATGTGTGTGGTTGAGATTTGTGATACATCTCATTCGAGAAAAATATGGTCTGGATTGTGATAAAGTTCCTATGACTTTATATGAAGATAATGCAGCATACATAGTGCAACAAAAAGGAGAATTCATAAAAGGAGATATAACGAAGGACATGTCGTCAAAACTTTTCTACACACATAAGATCCAGAAGAATGATGATATCAACATGCAACAGATTTATTTAAGTGACAATATTGTTGATTTATTCTCCAAGTCTCTACCAAATGCAACTTTTGAGAAGATGGTGCACAAGATTAAAATTCGGAAATTCAAGTCAGTAAATTGAAGTTTTCATCAGGGTGAGTAAAATATGCATTGTACTTTTTTTTCCTTAACTATGGTTTTGTCCCAATTAGGCTTTTATAGTAAGGTTTGTAATGAGGCAACACTAAAGGCATATTACAAGATTTGTGTACTTTTTTTTCTTCACCAGGCTTTTTTTCATTGGTTTTTCTAGTAAAGTTTTAACGAGACACATTATCTATTAATAGACATTCGAGGAGGAGTGTTATATCAACTAGATGTCATGTGACATATATATGTGTAAATGTCATTAATGAGAGATAAGAGTTAGTAGCCAAATTGAACTTGAATACCAAGAGTTACTTATTCAAATTAGATTTGTATACAAAAGATAGTTGGCTAAATTGTCAACTTGATGTCTAGCTTAGGGATTAAGTTTGGTGGTCTATAAATATACACCCCCTTGTACATTTTTATAGATATATGAAAGTAGTAAAACAAAAGTACTACTAAAATTCCCTAAAGTTCTCTCCTTTCTTTAAGTTTG
>NW_025848707.1:0-702 GCF_002878395.1 Capsicum annuum
CTCCAACTTTAAATGATTATAACTCCTTGTACATAATGATCTGGGTGATATACTATATATCAACAGAAAGCTCTATGAGTCCTGTTTCCAATGAAATTGGTTTCACCCAATTTGTCTATCGAAGCAAAAAGTTATGGTCGATCTACTACATTCTATCAAAAGCAAATTTTTGGGTCAACTTCAAATGATCATAACTCCTCGTACACAATGATCTGGGTGAGATACTATATATCAACGGAAAGATATGAGATTCTTCTTTTTAATGAAATTGGTTTCATCCAATTTGGATATCGGAGTAAAGCGCTATGGTTAATCTACTTCAAACTATCAAAACAGTCCACCAAAGGACATATTTGAGGATTATTTGATTTTTTAGGGGCGTTTTGGTCATTACCCCTCACCCAAAATCCATCCAAACCCTATATTAAAGCTTATTAGAAGTATTATATGTTATATTTCATTAAATTCCCTAAAAAAGAAAATCCTAAGCTCCTACATCCAACTTCAAGAACCTCCAAAGTTCACCATTAATTCTGCAAATTTATTCAAGATTCCAAGTTCCTAGTTCAAGAACTCCAAGAACCATCATTCAAAGGCACGATTAATATCTCAAAAATAAGTATCGATCTAAAGTTCATCATTCAAGGTATGTGCAGTTTTCCAACAAGAACTCTCTTTCGTTCTTGTGCCTAAAAGTAATTT
>NW_025848707.1:802-1644 GCF_002878395.1 Capsicum annuum
TTGAATAAATTTGCAGAATTTATTCAAGATTCCAAGTTCCTAGTTCAAGAACTCCAAGAACCATCATTCAAAGGCACGATTAATATCTCAAAAATAAGTATCGATCTAAAGTTCATCATTCAAGGTATGTGCAGTTTTCCAACAAGAACTCTCTTTCGTTCTTGTGCCTAAAAGTAATTTTCTTTACAAAGATATGATTTTTATTTGATTTTTACGAATTTGAAGCATGAGCAAATATCTTATGAAGATTATTATGAAATCTTGTTGTTTAAGATTTTGAAAGATGAATTTACATGTGTGGAGATATAAAGCATGAATCTTGAACGATATTTATCATGATTTTGATATTTAGGTTGTGAATCCCCATTGGAAATTGTGTTTTTTTTAAGAAAGTTTGTGTTATAAGCACGTTGATGTTAAATATTTGAGATGTTTTGAATGATTTCACCTTTTGGTCTTAATGGAGTTGTTTTGAACTCAAGTGTGAAAGAAATCCACAACGTGGTTGATTTTGATAGATAGGAAGCATGATGGCTCCCGATGTATATTTATATATTACTGAAATTGTTTTGTTATGGATTGTCTTTGAAATGATCTGAGCTAAGTTTGGGAGAAATCTTTAGCACCGAGTGGGAGGTATAAAGCGGCCTTACTTCCCTAGAACTACGTTTCCCCATAGGAGTGAGCCTAAGGCTGATTTAAATAGTGATCAGTAGTTTGTGTGGATTTGAAATCGATAGTCCTACTCTGATGGAAAGGATAGGACGGCTCTCCCCAATGTGGGTTGTACATTGTACTCCATATAGCTCACATGGTTTATGTCGATTATAGGATCTCCCAGT
>NW_025848708.1:0-2424 GCF_002878395.1 Capsicum annuum
CTATCAAAAGTGAATTTTTGGGTCAACTTCAAACGACCATAACTCCTTGTACACAATGATCTGAGTGAGACACTATATATCAACGGAAATATATGAGTGTCCTCTTTATAATGAAATTGGTTTCATTCAATTTGGATATCGGAGTAAAACGTTATGGTTGATCTACTTCAAACTATCAAAACAGTCCATCAAAGGACAGATTCGAGAATTATTTGATTTTTAGGGGCGTTTTGGTCATTCCCCCTCAACCAAAATCCGTCCAAACTTTATATTAAAGCCTATTAGAAGCATTATATGGTATATTCCATCAAATTCCCTCAAAAAGAAAACCCTAAGCTCCTACATCAAACTTTAAGAACATCCAAAGTTCACCATTAATTCTGATAATTTATTCAACATTCCAAGTTCCTAGTTCAAGAACTTCAAGAACCTCCAAAGTTCACCATTAATTATGAAAATTTATTCAAGATTCCATGTTCCTAGTTCAAGAACTCCAAGAACCATTATTCAAAGGCACGATTAACATCTCAAAAATGAGTATCGATCTAAAGTTCATCATTCAAGGTATGTGGGGTTTTTCAACAAGAACTCTCTTTCGTTCTTGTACCCAAAAGTAATTTTCTTTACAAAGGCATGATTTTTATTTGATTTTTTATGAATTTGAAGCATGAACCCATATCTTATGATGATTATTATGAAATCTTGATGTTTATGATTATGAAAAATGAATTTACATGTGTGGTGATATAAAGTATGAATTTTGAACGATATTTATCATGATTTTGATATTTGGGTCGCAAACCCCATTTGAAATTGTGTTTTTTGAGAAAGTGTGTGTTATAAGCACGTTGATGTTGAATATTTGAGATATTTTGAATGATTTGACCTTTTGATCATGAATGAGTTATTTTAAACTCGACTTTGAAAGAAATCCACGTTTTTATTGATTAGGATAAAGGGGTAGCAAATTGGCTCCCCATGAAAATTGTTGAAGTGTTTATTGTGGATTTCCTTTAATGTGAGCCTGAGGCTAATTTAAATTTTTGAGATAAGTTCAGGAGTAATCTTTAGCACCGAATGGGAGGTATAAAGTTACCTTACTTCCCTAGAACTATATGCCCCTGTAGGATGTGAGCCTAAGGCTGATTTATATATTGATCACTAGTGTTTTTGAATTAATACTGGAAGTCGTACTCTAATGGCAAGGATAGGACGACTCTCCCCAACGTGGGTTGTATATTTGACTCCATGTAGCTCACATGGTTTATGTCGGTTATAGGATCTCCTAATGTGTGTATGTGTACTCTTCTATCTGAGATGAAAACATATTTGCTTAAAAGGATGAGCTTGAGAAAGTTATTATTCTTAAAAGATATAAGGAATATATTCTAATGAGAATTGACATGAGATTTGATTGTTTTGATGATTTGAAATTGAGATGAAAGTGAATTGAGAACGTATTGTAATGACTCACTTCTTTTACTTTACATGTATTATTCATCCATGATTTTGATGATTTAATTAGAGCAAAGTGAGTTATCTATATCAGCATGCGTAATTTTATAAACTATGATGATATTAAGATATTAATTTATATATGCATTGCACCCCCGTGTGCTCGGTATTTTTCCATGGTACTGACCCATATATTCGTATGTGGGCTACATTTTCTCGGAATGTAGATACAAGGTATAGTTGTACCCTTAGATCCAGTCAGTTCATGGCGTCCAGTTAGCAGGTGATGAGTCCTTTTGATTCAAGGGCTTGGGTTAGTTATGCAGACTTTATAGTGTTGTATTTTCTTTATTCAGTCATATTGAGTTGGGGTAGTCGGGAGTCATGACCCGACTGCCTATAGTCAGTACTAGTAGAGGCTTCATAGATAGTCAGTAGAAGTTGATGTATTTTGTTTCAATTTTGGTTGTAAAGGAAGAATTATAATCACGGAAAATTCCATTTTTGTATCGATCAGATTCAAAAGAGAGTTAATTTCTGCTGATTTTTATGGATTTGTATTTTTATTCAGTTGCTTATGAGTTATGCCAGTAGAAGGGTTAGCTTGGGGTCACTTGTGACCTTAAGAACCGTGTGACATCTCGGGACCCAATTTTGGGGCATTACAGATATTGAGTTTGTTAGTAATCTTAAGTCGAGCACCTAACCTATTTCTATTAAATTTTACCATTTGGATCCTGCTGAGCTTAATGAACTAAATTCTCAGCTTTAAGATCTTCTAATATGGCTTTCATTAGAGTGAGTGTGTCTTCTTAAGGAGATTTTGTCTTGTACGTGAAAAAAAGGGTTCTTCTATGCACTTGTGTATTAATTATAAGAAGATTAAAAGGTGATGCTGAAGAACCCGTATTCTATGCCTCACATTGATGACATTTGACCAGCATCTGGAAGAAGTGATATTCTCAAAGA
>NW_025848709.1:0-1316 GCF_002878395.1 Capsicum annuum
CAAACTCGAGATCCTTTCTACGAATATCTGCATAGGACTTCTGTCGGATCTAAGCAGCTCAGAGTCTCTCTATGATCAACTGAACTTTCTCTAAGGCATCGAATACTAAGTAAGGACCTATGATTGAGTCCTCACTAACTTCGAACCAACCAATTGGAGATCTACATCTCCTACCATAGAGAGCTTCGAATGGAGCCATCTGAATATTAGAATAATAGCTATTATTGTATGCAAACTCAATCAAAGGCAAGTGGTCATCCCAAATTTCCTTGAAGTCAATTGGACATGCCCTTAGTATATCTTCAAGAGTCTGAATGGTCCTCTCTGCTTGACCATCTATTTGAGGATGAAATGCTGTGCTGAGATGGACTTGGGTACTGAGACCCTTTTGGAATGCTTTCCAAAAGTGAGAAGTGAACTGGGTACCTCTGTCTGAGATGATAGATAGTGGAACACCGTGTAACCTGACTAACTCCCTGATATAGATTTTTTCATAATCCTCAGTAAAATAAGAAGTACGAACAGGAAGGAAATAAGCTGACTTGGTCATTCTATCTATAATAAGCCAGACTGAATCAAGCAGATGACGAGTTATAGGCAAACCCGTCATGAAGTCCATGTTAACTTCTTCCCACTTCTAGGTAGGAAAGGTGAACTCTTGCATGGAACCACTAGGTTTCTGATGCTCTATCTTAACCTTCTAACATATAGAGCACTTAACCACAAACTCTGTAATATCTCTCTTTATCCCACTCCACCAATAGATCTGCCGCATGTCGCGGTACATCTTAGTGGCCCATGGATGAATAGAGTATCGTGCACCATGCGCTTCAGTAAGAATTTGCTGCCTCAATTTATCTACACCTGGAACATATAGACGACCTTGACAACCAAGAACACCATCTCCCCCTTAGGAAAAAACCTCAACTTTCTGATTCTAAACTTACTCTTTGAGCTTGACAAGGCTAGGATCCCTGTCTTGTTTCTTTTTCACCTTGGAAACTAGAGATGACTCTAAACTACTATGAACGCATACACCACCCTCTGAAGAATCTACTAAGCAAACACCTAGTTTGGCAAGCTGATGGATCTCCTGAGCTATCTTTTTCTTACAAGCCTCAACGTGAGAAATACTACCCATGGAGAGTCGACTGAGAGTGTTGCCACAACATTGGACTTTCCAGGATGATAAAGAACACTCATGTCGTAATACTTCAAGAGATCTAACCACCTTCTCTGGCGAAGATTGAGATCTTTCTGGGAAAAAACATATTGGAGGCTTTTATGGTCTATGAAGACATCTACATGAACTCCAT
>NW_025848709.1:1416-2328 GCF_002878395.1 Capsicum annuum
ACCCGAAACAATATGGCCAAGGAATGCTATTGATCTTAGCTAAAATTTACACTTGCTGAACTTAGCGAATAACTGGTGATCCCGAAGAGTCTGAAGAACAATCCTGAGATGGTCTGCATTATCATGCTCTATGGAAGAATAGACCAGAATATCATCTATAAAGACTATGACAAACATTTCCAAGTACTTCTTGAACACACGGTTCATCAAATCCATAACAGCTATAGGGGCATTGATAAGACCAAATAACATGACTAAAAATTTGAAGTGACCATACCGAGTACAGAAAGCTGTCTTCGGAATGTCACATTCTCTAACTCTGAGCTGATGATAGCCTGATCTGAGGTCTATCTTGGAAAAGTAACTGGCACCCTGAAGTTGGTCAAATAAATCATCAATCCTGGGAAGAGGATATCTGTTCTTGACCATGAACTTGTTGAGTTGACAATAATCAATACACATCCTGAGAGAACCGTCTTTCTTGCATGCAAATAATACTGGCACACCCCATGGGGAAACTCTGGGTCTAATGAATCCCTTATCTAAGAGATCCTTTAACTGATCTTTCAGTTCCTTGAGTTCTGTTGGTGACATTTTATATGGCAAAATAGAAATAGGTTGAGTATCCGGAAGAAGGTCTATGCCAAAGTCTATTTCCCTTTCGGGAGGAATGCCTGGAAGATCTTCGGGAAGGACATCTAAGTATTAATTAACAACAGGGACTGTTACAAGGATGGGAGATTCAGAACTGGAATCTTTAACATGCACAAGATGATACACACACCCCTTAGAAATCATTTTTCTTGCCCGAAGGTAGGAAACAAGTTGACCCATGAATGCTGAAATGCTACCCTTCCACTCTAGGATGGGCTCATTCAGGAACTAAAATTGAACTATTCTATTTCTGCAGTC
>NW_025848710.1:0-1547 GCF_002878395.1 Capsicum annuum
AAGCTCAAGATCCATCTTCTAAATTTTGTATCATGATGTTTATGTTGTTGGTGGTGGATGTTCATATGGTTGGAGTTTGATGATGCCTAAGATGGGATCTTTATATGTTTATTGTGAGGATATGGTGGTACTTAACGTATAAATATGTGAAATTGGTGGTTGAATATTTGTAATCTTGATGAATCCACCTATGCCTAAGATATGCATGTAAGGTGTTTGTGAAAATACCTAAGGGAATAGAAATCATGCTTTTATGACATAATAAGTCCTTAATGACTATTCCATGTTCTAAGTTTATGTTTGAATGTGATCCCTGTGATATTGTCTTGAATTGAAGAAGTTGTACGAGATGCTCATGATATTGTTGCGATATGAAATGACCATGTTATTGAAGCCATACAAGTATATACATGTTGTGTGCATTCCCGATCATGTGATAGTTTGTTGAGAATCATTCTTATTATGAAAGCCTTACTTATGATATTGTGAATTTTGGACTCAAATCTTGTTATCAATTCATGTCATGTGTGTTAGTTTCTTCCTATCAAGTCCTGGGAGTACTTGTACCCAAAAACTATAGTTGTGTGCCTAGAGTCATGTCATGTTTCATGATATCCGAACTCAAGCTATGATTCTATAGACTTCAGTCAGTCATGTGACTTAGGAATACCTCATGATCTTAGTCAGTTGTCAGATATCAGTAACATTTCGCCAGTCAATGGAATTCAGTAAGATTAAGACATGTACAGTCAGTTATTCATGTCCTGTTCCTCCATATGGGGGTAGAGGTTAGCACCAAGTGAACCCAAGGATGGGAACTCACCCACTAGTTCAGGGTGTGATTCTTAGTAGTCATCCTTGTGTTCCAGAACTACGTAGCCAGTGTAGGTTGAGAAATCTTAATCCATCAGATTAGGGTTGATAAGGTGGCTTAACCCATCAGTTTAGGGTTCCCACCGTTCTCATTGAGTACTAACCAGATAAGGGTCACTCATAAGCTATCCTTACCTGTGGCATGGTATTGACTGCCCCCCAGTTGAGATTGAGATTGGACTCTAGCTTATCCATAACGGCATACATGGGGCATGTCGGTTAAACACTACTTCCCACAGTTTCAGTATCAGTCTTAATAAAAGAACTTAGGGCGTTATTCAGAGTTTAGTATATACAGGACTGTTAGATATAGTTGTCCATGTTATAAATTTCAGTATCAGTCATGATTGTTATCAGTAAACCATGTATTAGCTTATAGGTCAAGCTATCACATATTCACGGTCCCAGTTTCTATATATATCTGTTTGCACTCCCACATTTATATTAGTCAATCAGTGTTGTTCATCCATGAAACCCTTTATATTCATCCTACATTCCTCGTATACTCTGTACTCTAGTTTTACTGACGCATTTGTGCTATGCTTCTTTCTTTTCATATTACACCATAGGTTTTGAGACATGAGCTCCAGCCTAGTAGTAGCAGTAGCATTCCAGTCGCAGAGACACAGTGAGTCCTTATTGATTCAAGAACAATATGATTTGATACATTTATT
>NW_025848711.1:0-8610 GCF_002878395.1 Capsicum annuum
AAGAGATTGTATCAAGAATTATGTACAAAAGAATATGAGAACGTCCTATAGCGTCGAAGGAATTGCACGTATAGAGATTCAAAAACGAATCGATCTGATCCAGGTCATAATCTTTATGGGATTACCAAAATTATTAATAGAAAGTCAACTGCGCGAAATTGAAGAATTAAAAATAACCTTACAAAAACAATTTAATTGTGTAAACCAAAAACTGAACATTGCTGTGACAAGAATTGGAAAACCTTACGGAAACCCTAATATTCTTACAGAATTTATAGCTGGACAATTAAAGAATAGAGTTTCATTTCGGAAAGCAATGAAGAAGGCTATTGAATTAACAGAACAAGCAGATACAAAAGGAATTCAAATACAAATTGTGGGCCGTATCGACGAAAAAGAAATTGCACGTGTCGAATAGATCAGAGAAGGTAGGGCTCCCCTACAAACGATTCGAGCTAAAATTGATTATTGCTCTTATATAGTTCAAACTATCTATGGAGTATTGGGCATCAAAATTTGGATATTTCTAGAAGAGGAATAATTTTACTACTTGTCTTTCCCTTTTGTCTAATGATTGTACAAAAAAAGACCAATTCAGTCTTTTTCTAATCAATCAAGGGGAACATTTCAAATTCTTAATTCAATACGGTTGAATAAATATTTGATTGACCATTTGATATAATTGTTATACGTAGTGTGTGACTCGTTAGTTTTTTTAGGGTTAGGATTAAAAAGACCAGCCCACATAGTATGAACTAAAACTATAGAACTAATAACCAACCCATCACTTCGCATTATCTGGATCTAAAGAACCAGTCAAGATATAATATATAGGTCATATATTTGTAGCAACTAAAATCTTTTGCATAAACAAAAAATGAAATCTAATTCTAAGTTGTAAAGTAAAATAAAGATAAAAGATGTAGATAAATGGAAGGATGAGAGAAAGAGAGAAAAAGAATACCACTGATATAAAATTCCAATATGTAAAGTCTATGAGTAATCTCATGAAAGGCAGTGTAATAAAGCATCACTATGCATTCATACCATAGTAAAAAGAATCTTCTTTATAGAAATATAGAAATAGAACAAAAAATCAAGAGCTTCGAGCCAATAAAGGTTCTAAACCAGGTAAGCCTACATTACATGCAATAGTACCTAGAATTACTACTGGAAAAATATATAAATGATCATTGGGCCATGCGGGCTCTCCATAATAATTATGATCCATACCTTCAGCCAATTTAGCTCTTTAATACAGGATCATTCAAGTCAGGTTTTTTTGTTATTGGGATAGGTGAATTCTTATAGATCCATTCCCCGAGGGAACTGGACATGATAATTTTTAATCATCCAACTCGAGCAAGAATAAAAAGAACCAAATGAATCCATATGTCCATATAAAATATATATATGGTACCTGTCTTTACACATCGACATATATGATAGAAGAATGGTTCAATGTAACAAAAATTTGACTGAATTCTTTTTTATGGAATTGAAACTATCCATTACAAAACAAAGAATTCCGTTCTTACAAGTAAATACTCAAGACCCGAGTAGGCTTACAAATCAGATCATGATATGATCAAGTGCTTTCTGGGTCGTCTTAGACCTTCTAATTGGTGCTTGGAGATACACATACAAGGTTTGCTTGTTACTAATATAGTCTAGCCTTTCTTCTTCTTTAGATCCCTTGTTTCCCTCCGATAGTAGTATTGATCGTGTCAATGTAGAGGAAATAAATACATTTATATTCTATTAAATCTTATAAGTGAACTACATAAAATGGAATCTTGATTCCGTTTTATCTAGTTCACTTATACTGGACCTTACAAAGCCTGCTAATGTACAACATGATTCGGACCTGATCATAGAAAAGATTCCCTTTAAGCGAACCAGCCTATTCAACCTGCTCTAAATAATCCTCCTTTTGCCGGATTATTGCCGCTATAATCATAAAAAGCTAATTTTTCAAGAATTTTAGACCAGGCTTCTGATAAACTTTGATTTTCTGCTAGCCCAGCACTAACCCTTCGATATATTTCTTGCTGGAAGTACCCTTGATCCTATTGATAACGAGTGGGCCCAAATAATTCAATCGGGGTAGTTGCCAAATCATACCACATAGTTCTGGCAATAACAAAATCTACAAAAAAGACAACAACAATACTACTACAAAGGACGATTTTAATATTTCCAATTGCAATCCTTTGTATAGACGTTGTGGTGGATGGACGCTAAGATGGAATAGGCCCGCTAATATGCCCAATATTTCTACTGCAATATGATGAGAGGCTATTCTTCCTGGAACAAAAGGATCAAAACCTTTCACGCCCCATACTAGATTTACAGGTTGTACTTTTCCCATTAGTCCATAAGGATCAGACACCTATATTCTAGGACCATACAAGTCTGTTTCATAAAATGCACCAAAACCAAAGCAAGCTACCCCTGAGAGGAATACATAAATTTCAAAGATCTTTGGCAAATCCAAAGAGGGTTTTCCTATACGTTCATCACAAAATATTTCTAGATCTCAATACAACCAATGCCAGATAGCTTTAAAAAAGCATAATCCAAAAAACACAATATGTGCGCCCGCTACACCTTCATAACTCCAAATACCCGGATTCTTTATAGTCCCCCCTGTGATACTCCAACTGCCCCATGAATTGGTTATTCCTAAATTAGTCATGAAGGGTATAACGAACATACCCTGTCTCCACATTGGATCAAGAACAGGATCAAAAACCGCTAATTCATACAGAGCCATCGAACCAGCCCAACTAGCAACCAGAGCTGTATCCATTATATGAACAAAAAGAAACCGACCGGGACCATTCAACACAACGGTATGAACACGATACCAAAGCAAATCCATGGAAATACCCCTTATATCAAAGATAAATGGACACTACATAGCTTTATTGTAGTGGAAAAGACTATAATATGACTATCCTGTAGACCACTCTTGTTCAGTCGATTATTTCCAAATCAAGGGTGTTCTATTCTGGTGGTAATAATGGAACAATTCTATTCGTAGGAACAAAGAGAAGAAGATTTTTTCTATACTCGATAAGTACCAATACACAATGGGGGAATTGATCTTATTTTCTATGAGCGAATGAGTCCATACTTATTTATTATTAGAAAGACCTATTCATAATAATTTGAGTTTATTCATTTTGTCTTTCTTTATGAATTTTTAGAATCTATGGATAAAATAAATATGATAAGAACCAATATGAATATTCTAAAGACAATAAAAAAATTGTTATGTTGCCACCTTAAATTGAAATATAGTATTTAATTCTTTCTTTCATTTAATGCCGATTGGTGTTCCAAAAGTTCCCTTCTGAGGTCCTGGAGAGGCAAATCCACTTTGGGTTGATGTATAGTGTGACTTTTCAGATATATTGGGTCATATGGTATTTCCCCGTTCTCACCCCCAATCAAGATATCCCCCGTTTCGCCTAAGAATGATAAAACGATAAATTGAGTCATCAAAAATTTGAAGCGTGAAGTGCAATTAGATCCATTTTTAAGGGGATTCATATTACTATTATCAATTACAACAATTTATGGTTGGCGTAGTTGGACTAAAAAAATGAAGTATCCACGCTCCGTTTAGAAAAAACCTAATTGGATTGGTAAGATATCTATGATTGCTATTCATATTTTTTCTTTTTAATTTGTAAAGAGATCATAATTGTCCATCAAAGTTATCTCAACTCTAATAAATACTTGTATAAAATAAATTAAAAAAAAATACAAAAAGAAATAGTAATGGGAGCATTTGTCCTATATGTACAAATCCAAATCGGGCGGATCTTTACCCGGAGTAGAGCATAAACCTAAAAAGATGAAAAAGACCCATTCAGGAACAAGAAAATACCATCGCGGTTTGGATTAAATCTCGATGAAAGAATACATCAATGAGAAGTTAATTCGATAAGTTTAATGACCCTTTCTTATAACTTCTAATTTTATACTGGAAAATTGAAAATAGAAATATAAAAAAGGAGTCAAAACTCCTTTTTATTGAAAAATTGAAGAAAAACCCTTTCGTTAGAAGTAAGAAATAACCTTTCTAAAAAAAAGAAAGAGGACTGGAATCTATACATTGATTCACAATTTTTTGAACCGTATGCATCAAAAGGTGCATGTACAGTTCCTAAGGAATACAATTTTACCCTAATCAACTGACTTTATCGAGAAAGATTACTTTTTTAGGCCAATTTATTAATAGTGAGATTTCGAATCAACTTATTGGTCTTATGGTATATCTCAGTATCGAGGATGAGACCAAAGAGCTATATTTATTTATAAACACTCCTGGGGGCTAGGTAATACCTGGGGTGGCTATTTATGATACTATGAAATTTGTGCGACCAGATGTCAATATAGTATGCATGGGATTAGCCGCTTCAATGGGATCTTTTATCCTTGTCGGAGGAGAAATTACCAAACATCTAGCATTCCCCCATGCTTGGTGCCAATGAGGTTTTTATTTGAGAGGAAAAAGAAGACTATGCCTTCGCCATATGAATACTAAGTAATAATAGCATGGCACTTAGAATTCGATATGAGAAATTTTTGTATTGTTTTTTTTTTTCAAAACATTAGATTCTGTATCGAGAGAGTAGTATGAGATAAGGGGTATTTTCAATTTTCTCTTATCTATCGGGTGTTCGGTTCAGTGTCACAAACTTTTTTATTTTCATACCATAGAGTTCTTAACAATATTTATGTTATTAAAGAGTACGAAAAAAATATTTTTTCCTTATTTGATCGGATTAAAAAGAATCTTTGGGATTGCTGAATCACAGACAAAAAAAAAGAAAAAAGAAGCATATAAAGCAACGACGCCATCATAGTAATTTTTAAATCCTCCAAAAGGAAGGATGGCAATTTGATTATTTACCCATTCAAGTATGATAGATTCTATTTTTCTCTTTCTTTAATAGAAAGGAGGGGGGTCAATTTTCTTTTAGAGCCGTATGCACAAAAGATGCTTGTACGATTGTTCAATTCTATCTTTTTTCTATTCTTTATCTTTCTTTGCTCTTTGCTTTATCATGCGAGATAGGAGAAGCTTTTATTTTGTTATATCATAAGGGTAATGATGCATCAACCTTCTAGTGGTTTTTATATGGCACAAGTAACCGAATGTGTTGTGGAAGCGGAAGAACTGCAGAAACTGTGTGAAACCCTCACAACGGTTTATTTACAACGAATGGGAAAAACCTTCTAGGTTGTATCCGAAGATATGGAAAGAGATATTTTTATGTCAGTAACAGAAGCACAAGCTTATGGAATTGTTGATCTTGTAGCGGTTCAATGAAAATAACATGGATTTTGCGCAAATAATAGATTTGAGATTTTATCTTCGAATTGAATATTCTATTAAATAGAAGTAATTCATCATCATTCGGTTAGGATCAATCTAAAACAACCCATCATATTATGTATACAATTCAATATTGCAACTATTAAACAACTTATTAGAAATACAAGACAGCCAATCAAAAATGTCACGAAATCCCCCGCTCTTCGGGGGTGCCCTCAACGTCGAGGAACATGTACTCGAGTGTATGTATGACTTGTTTAGATCATGAGCTGGCACAAAAGAAAGAAAATAACTTTTACAGTATCAATGATCAATACCGGTGAATGGGATAGGATGGAAAAATGAACTCCATTTATTATTAAAAAAAAACTCTATCATATCCCTCTATTGTGTATGAAGTTTATGGTTTTCGTTGGTGTAAATCCAATCACTTGAATTTAAGATGATAAGAAATTATCCATTGGTAAAAAGTGGTCATCCATTAAGTGGAGGAAATTTTATTTTAAAAGAATAAAACATAAAGATTAGTTAGGCTCCCAATCTGGCAAGAACGGACTAATAGGGTCAGCTACCCAGCAAACTTTAATAATTAAATACTGTTACTGTTTAGGTAGATCTGATTGTGAAAGACCTATTACTGGATAATTCATGGGTAGAGCCAAAGCGTGTGAACTATACAAGTTCCCAATAACATCAATTAGTTCATTAAATATATAATAAATTAAAGTCTAAAGTAAAGGCTCCGGTGTATAGAGAAGACCTCACCGTTTAATAAGTTACCATAGAAACGAAGGAACCCACTATTTCATTTTTTTTTTCTTTTATTTACTATATTTTTGATACCTAGGAAAATACAATTTCTTATTTCTTTCTTATTTCGCAGTGAAATACCTAAAAAAAAATAACAAAATCATGGTTGGGAAGGTTAGAGTAGCCAAAGCCATTGGAATTTTTGTTTTATACATTGGAAAAATCCGTTTTGTTATTAATAGACTAGGAAGGGGGAAAAGAATAACTGAAAGAAAGGTAATCAATTAGTTATTCGTCAAAGTTTCATTTATTCAATGACCAGAATTAAACGGGGATATATAGCTCGAAGACGTAGAACAAAAATTCATTTATTTGCATTAAGCTTTCGAGGGGCTCATTCAAGGCTTAGTAGAACTATTACTCAACAGAAAATAAGATCTTTAGTTTCGGCTCATCGGGATAGGAATTAGTATGAGCAAATATGCTAAAGTAGTCAAAATGAATGAACACAGTCAATTCAATAAAAACAGATTTCGTTTTTTCCTATTTATTTGTTTCTTACGACACGATACTTAAATCTAGATTTGAGCGAATCTAGATTTGAGTAATTATGATTCAAGTAATGAAAAAGTAAGCCTATTTATTTCGGGCTTTAAAACAAGTAGTTCTAGTGGTCGACTCGGTTCTTTCAAATTGTTTCTCATTATTGAGAAAAGGTAACAAAGATAAAATACGGGCTTGTTTTATAGCAAGAGTAATTAATCGTTGTTGTTTCAAGGTCAATCTATTCACACATCTTGATAATGTTTTTCCTTGTTCACTAATAAATCGTCTAATTAAACTCATGTTTCTATAATCAATTTGATCCCCCGATTGAATCGGGGGCAAACGACTATGAAAAGATCGCTTGAATTTAAGAAAAGGTCGCTTGGATTTATCCATGGTTTGTTTGTTTAATTTATTCTATATTCCTAAAATCCTATTTCTTAATTCTAATTCATTTTAAATCCACCCAAAATAAAATAGGATTTTTGAAAAATAGGATTTGTTTAGTTTCTATTTAAATATGTTATATATAATGTAATTTTTTCCCCTTCCTTGAAAGGGTAAGGCGCAGGTACTTGGTTCGCTCTATTTTTTTATCTCCCCATGAATCGTATGTTTGTAACAATAGGGACAAAATTTTTTTAATTCTAATCGATTAGGCGTATTGTGCCGGTTCTTTCAAGTACTATATCTAGAAATACCTCTTGATACCTTATCAATACTGTTTCGGATACAACTAGTACATTCCAAAATCACCGTTACTCGGACATCTTTCCCCTTGGCCATGAACCTCCTTTGGATTTTTGATTTACTCAACTCTTCTATTTTCGATTCAAAATGAATAAAGGATAAAGTAGAAGTTACTAACTTAAAATCCAATTCTAAAAGTAAAAGATTAAAATTAAGAAAATAAAGTAATAGTAAAGCAAAGTCATAGTAAAATACAACAATTTTTCTTAAGTATATTGAAAATTTAAGTAATCATTTAAGTATCTTGTATAATACTCTTGCCCTAGACCCACATTTTCTATTGTACCCCCATACCTCTATGATTAATATTCAGTTAATTCAAACTTGAGCATGAATGTTGAATCCACTTTTTTATTCTTTCTCTTTCCTCCCTTATTCCAAAAAGGGAAAAAGAGAAAAGAGGGGAAGAGGAATTCATCACCAATATTTGATTGGATCTCTAATTTTCTTCATTCCATCCCATGACAATAACTAGAATGAAAAAAAGGGGAATGTCAATGCATCCGGGAAAAATGATTAATCTCTATCAATAGACCTGCTAAAGCCCCGAACCATAGCGTACTTAGTACTGGTGCCACAGAGAGATATGTTTTTAGATCTCGCATTGAAAAACCTCCTTCTTTTGTATTATTTGTTGGAATAGATAATGCATATATGATCAGATGTATATATAGTTAAGGCCTTCTTAGAGTTGGACACATAATTCCTAATTCAAATTGAAATGTAGAATGATTTTTGAAATAAGATTTTCCTTTTCTTAAAATAGAAAAAAAATACATCCCCTTCTTTCTTACCGAGAATTTCAGAAGAATACTAATTTATTTTTACGACGGGTTCTGTATTTATATATTTATTTTGTATATAATTGTATATAAGTATTTTCTATATAATCTATAAGAGAAGTCTTTTCCTTTTACTATTATATGTTACGTGAGACCAAAAAGACAAAATGAGCAGAAAATTTGTATATATCAATGGAGGAAATAACCATGTGGAAAACAAGACAGGAATTCTCTACAATTACACTGTGGAACAATTGAAGGGATGTGGCGCAACTTGGTAGCGCATTTATTTTGGGTACAAAATATCACGGGTTCAAATCCTGTCATCCCTACCTATTACTGCTCCTTTGAGTAGTAACGAGGGATCAATTGAGATCGCTTTAAATTGGACATAATCTTTTATTTTTATCATTCTATTCTAGTATATGC